>NW_027523920.1:0-38846 GCF_052094955.1 Ictidomys tridecemlineatus | reverse complement strand
AGTACAGGCAGGACTGTTACAGAGAGGCAGAGTTTGGTGCCGTGGGGTGTACAAATACTTTTGCTTCAGAGCAGAGGTTAGAGACTGGGGAGCAGAAGGACTGTTACAGAGAGCAGAAGTTGGAGACTGACGTGCAGAAGTATCATTGTGCATAGAGGCAGAGTTTTCAGACTGAGGTGCAGAACACTGTTACAGAGAGAGCAGATGTGAAAGACTGGGGTGTACAAGGACTGCTGCAGAGAGTATAAGTTTGAGAGTGGCGTCCAGAAGGACTAGTGCGAGAGCAGAGGTTGTAACTGGGGGGTGCAGAAGAACTGGCTGCAGAGAGTAGAGGTTAGTGACTGAGGTGCAGAAGGACTGTTACAGAGAGCAGACGTTGGAGACTGAGTGCAGAAGGACTGATACAGATAGCAGACGTTGGTGACCTGGGTGCAGAAGGACTGTTGCAGAGAGCAGAGGATGGAGACAGGTGGAGAAGGACTGATGCAGAGAGCAGATGTTGGAGACTGGGTGCAGAAGGACTGTTGCAGAGAGCAGAGATTGCAGACTGGGTGAAGAAGGACATTGCAGAGATCAGAGGTTGCATTCTGAGGTACAAAAGGACTGTTACATAGAGCAGAGTTTGGAGAATGTGGGGCAGAAGGACTAATACAGAAAGCAGAGGTTGGTAGACTGGGCTTCAGAAGGACCCTTACAGAGAACAGAGGTTGGAGACTGCGGTACAGAAGGACTGTTACAGAGAGCAGAGGTTGGAGACTGGGGTGCAGAATAAGTGTTGTAGAGAACAGAGGTTGGAGACTGAGTACAGAAGGACAATTGCAGAAAGCAGAGTTGGAGATTGGGGCGCAGAAATACTGTTGCAGAGAGCAGAGGTTGGAGTCTGAGGTGCAGAAGGACTGTTACAGATAGCAGAGGTTTGAGACCAGGGTGCAGAAGGACTGATACAGAAAGGAGAGTTTGGAGACTGGGGTGCAGAAGGACCATTACAAAGAGCAGAGGTTGGAGACTGCAGTACAGAAGTACTGTTACAGAGAGCAGAGGTTTGAGACTGCGGTGGAAAAGGACTGTTACAGAGAGCATATTTTGGAGACTGCCGGTGAGGAAGGACTGTTGCAGAGAGCATAGTTTGAAGACTGGGTTTCAGAAGGACTGCTGCAGAGAGCAGAGGTTGCAGAGTGAGGTGAAGAAGGACTGTTACAAAGAGCAGAGTTTGGAGACTGTGGTGAAGAAAGACTGATACAGAAAGCAGAGGTTGGAGACTGGGGTGCAGAAGGACTCTTACACAGAACAGAGGTTGAAGACTGCAGTACAGAAAAACTGTTTTAGAGAACAGGATGAGACTGGGTGCAGAAGGCATGTTGCAGAGAGCAGGGTTTGGAAACTGGGGTGCAGAAGGATCTTATAGAGAGGAAAGTTTGGAGACTTGAGTGCAGAAGGGAATTTTGCAGAGAGCAAGACGTTGGAGACTGGGGTGCAGAAGGATGATTGCAGAGAGTAGATTATGGAGACTGGGGTATAGAAGGACTGTTTTAGAGAGCAGAGGTGGAGACTGGGCTGCAGCTGAAGGACTCTTGCAGAAAGCAGTTTGTTTAAGACTGATGTGCAGATAAACTGTTACACAGAGCAGTGTTTGGAGACTTGGGGTGAAGGTCCGATATTGAGAGCAGAGGTAGGAATCTGGGTGCAGAAGGATTGTTAAAGAGAGCAGAGTTTAGAGACTTGGGTGCAGAAGGCCTGTTACAGAATGGAGAGGTTGTAGATTGGGTGCAGAAGGCCTCTTACAGAGAACACAGGTGGAGACTGATGTGCAGAAGGACTGTTACAGAGAGCAGAGGTTGGAGACTGGGGTGCAGAAAGACTGTTGCAGAGTGCAGTGTTTGGAGACTAGGGTGCAGAAGGACTGTTGCAGAGAGAAGAGGATGGAGACTGGGTTGTAGAAGGACTGTTAAAGCGAACAGTGGTTGAAGCCTGGCGTGCACAACGACGGATACAGAAAGCAGAGTTTGAAAACTGGGTTACACAAAGACTGATACAGAAAGCAGAGGTTGCAGATGGGGTGCAGAAGGTCCCTTACAGAGAACAGAGGTTGGAGACTCTGGTGCTAAAGGATCATTGCAGAAAACATATGTTGGAGACTGGTTTCAGAAAGATCTTACAGAGAGCAGAGTTTGGACACTGAGGTGAAGAAGGACTGTTGCAGCGAGCAGAGGTTCGATATTGGGGCGCAGAAAGACTGTTGTAGAGAGCAGAGGTTGGAGTGTGAGATGCAGAAGGACTGTTACAGAGAGAGAGTTTGGTGACTTCGGTGGAAAAGTACTGTTGCAGAGAGCAGATTTTAGAGACTGGGGTGAGGAAAAACTGTTGCAGAGAGCACAGGTTGAAGACTGGCGTGCAGAAGGACTGTTTCAGAGAGCAGATGTTGCAGAGTGAGGTGCAGAAGGACTGTTACAGAGAGCAGGGTTTGGAGACTGTGGTGCAGAAGGACTGATACAGAAAGCAGATGTTGGAGACTGGGGTGCAGAAGGACCCTTACAGAGAACAGAGGTTGAAGACTGCAGTACAGAAGAACTGTTGCAGAGAACAAGGTTGGAGACTGGGGTGCAGAGGGACCATTGCAGAGAACAAACTTTTGAGAATGAAGTGCAGAAGGAATGTTATAGAGAGCAGAGTTTGAAACTGGGGTGCACAAGGATCTTACAGAGAGGGAAGTTTGGAGACTGTGGTGCAGAGGGATTGTTGCGGAGAGCAGACGTTAAAGACTGGGGTGAAGAAGGATCGTTGCAGAGAGTAGATTATGGAGACTTGGGTATAGAAGGACTGTTCTAGAGAGCAGAGGTTGGAGACTGAGGTGCAGAAAAACTGTTACAGAGAGCATGTTTGGAGACTAAGTCACAGGACTAATACTGAGAGCAGAGTTTGAATACTGGGGTGCAGAAGGACTGTTCCAGAGAGCAGAGGTTGAAGATTGGGGTGCAGAAGGACTGTTAAAGAAAGCAGAGTTGAGAGACTTGGGTGCAGAAGGCCTGTTACAGAGAGCAGAGGATGGAGACTGAGGTGCAGAAAGACTGTTACAGAGATAGATGTTTAATACTGAGGTGCAAAAAGACCATTGCAGAGTGCAGATGTTGGAGACTGAGGTGCAGAAGGACTGTTGCGAAGTGCAGAGGTTTGAGAATTGGGTGTAAAAAGACTGTTGCAGCGAGCAGAGGTTGGGGATTCGGATGCCAAAGGACCATTGCAGAGAGCAGAATTTGGAGACTGAGGTACAGATGGGCTGTTACAGAGAGAAGAGGTTGGAGATTGGGGTGGAGAAGGACTGTTGCAGAGATCTGATGTTGGAGACTGGGATTCAGAAGGACTGTTGTAGAGAGGAGGTTGGAGACTGGGGTGCAGAAGGAGTGTTGCAGAGAGTAGGGGTTGGAGATTGCCGAGCAGAAGACTGAGGTGAAGAAGGACTGTTGGAGACAACAGAGTTTGGAGACAGGGGTGGAGAAGGACCGTTGCAGAGAGCAGAGGTTGAAGACTCAGGTGCAGAAGGATTGTTACAGAGAGCAGAGGTCGGAGACTGGGGTGCAGAAGAACTGCTGCAGAATGCAGAGGTTGGAGACTGGGGTGCGGAAAATCTGTTGCAGACAACGAAGTTTGGAGACTGGGCTGCAGAAGGACCATTGCTGAGAGCAGCGGTTTTTGACTGACGTGAAGAAGGATTGTTACAGAGAGCAGAGGTTGGAGACTGAGGTGCTGAAGAACTGTTACGGAGAGCAATGGTTGGAGACTGGGGTGCAGATGGATCTTACAGAGAGCAGAGATTTGAGACTGGGGTGCAGAAAAACTTTTATAGAAAGCAGAGTTTGGAGACTTGGGTGCAAAATGACTGTTGCAGAGAGCAGAGGTTAAAGCTGAGGTGCAGAAGGACTGTTGCAGAGAGCAGAGGTTGGAGATGAGGTTCAGAAGGACTGTTACAGAGAGCAGAGTTTGGAGACTGGGGTGAAGAAGGACTGATATAGAAAGCAGAGTTTATAGTCTGCGGTGCAGAAGGACTGTTACAGAGAGCAGAGGTTGGAGATTGTGGTACAGAAGGACTTTTACAGAGAGCAGAGGTTGCACACTGGGGTGCAGAAGGACTATTGCAGACAACAGAGGTTGGAGAATGAGGTGTAGAAAGACCGTTGTAGAGAGAAGAGGTAGGAGACTCATGAGCAGAAGCATTGTTACAGAGAGCAGAGTTTGGATACTGGGGTACAGAAGGACTGTTTTAAAGAGCAGAGGTTGGAAACTGGGTGCAGAAGGATCTTAAAGAGAGCAGAGTTTGGAGACTGGGTTGCAGAAGAAGTGTTCCAGAGTGCAGATGTTGGAGAGTGGGGTGTAGAAGGATCGTTGCAGAGAGAATAGGTTGGATACTGTGGTGCTGAAGGCCTGTTACATAGAGCTGAGTTTGTAGACTTGGGTGCATGAGGCCTGGTATAGAGAGCAGAGTTTGGAGACTGGGGAGCAGTTGGACTGTTACAGAGAGCAGAGTTTGGATACTGGTTTGCAGAAGGATCTTATATAGAGCTGAGTTTGGAGACTGAGGTGAAGTAGGACTGTTACAGAGAGCAGAGGTTGGAGAATGGGGTGCAGAAGGATACTTGCAGAGAATAGAGTTTTCAGACTGAGGTGCAGAAGGACTGTTGAGAGTGCAGACGTTAAAGACTGGGTTGCAGAAGGACGGTTGTAGTGAGGAGATGTTGGAGGCTGGAGTGCAGAAGGACTCTTACAGAGAGCAGAGGTTGGAGACAGGGGTGAAGAAGGATCTAACAGAGAGCAGAGGTTGAAGACTGAGGTGCAGAAGGACAGTTACAGAGAGTAGAGTTTAGATACAGTGGTGTAGAGGGACTGTTGCAGAGAGCAGATGTTGAAGACTGGGGTGTAAAAGGACTGTTGCAGAGAGCAGAGGTTGGGGACTGGAATGAAGAAAGACTTTTGCAGAGAGCAGAGTTTGGAGACTGATTTGCAGAAAGACTGTTTCAGCGAGTAGAGTTTGGAGACTGTGGTGAGGAAGGACTGATACAGAAAGGAGACATTGGAAACTGAGGAGCATTATGACCATTACAGAGAGCAGAGTTTGGAGACTCAGGTGCAGAAGGACTGTTATAGGAAGCAAAGTTTGGAAATTGGAATGCAGAAGGACCGTTACAGAGAGCAGAGTTTAGAGACTGCAGTATAAGACTATTACCGAGAGAAGAGGTTGGAGACTGGGGTGCAGAATGACTCTTACATAGAAAACAGGTTGGAGACTGAGGTGCAGAAGGTTAGATACAGAGAAAAGAGGTTGGAGACTGGGGTTCCAAAAGACTGATATAGAAAGCAGAGGTTAGAGACTGGGGTCCAGAAGGATCGTTGCAAAGAGCAGAGTTTTGAGACTGGGGTGCAGAAGGACTGTTTCAGAGAGCAGACGTTGGAGACTGGGGTTCAGAAGGACTGTGGCAGAGAGTAGAAGTTTGAGAATGGCGTCCAGAAGGACTGTTGCCGAGAGCAGAGGTTGGAAACTGGGGTGCAGAAGAACTGCTGCAGAGAGTAGAGGTTAGTGACTGAGGTGCAGAAGGACTGATACATAGAGCAGAGTTGGGAGACTGGGATTCAGATGGATCTTACAGAGAGTAGAGCTTTGATACTGGGGTGCAAAAGGACTGTTGCAGAGAGCAGATTCTGGAGACTGGGGTGGAGAAGAATCATTGCAGAGAGAAGAGGTTGGAGACTGGGGTGCAGAAGGCCTGTTACAGAGAGGAGAGTTTGGAGACTGGGTGGCAGAAGTCATGTTACAGAGAGAAGAGTTTGGAGACTGTTGTGCAGAAGCACTGTTACAGAGTGCAGAATTGAAATACTGGGTTGTAGAAGGATCTTACAAAGAGCAGAGTTGGGAGAATGAGGTGCAGAAGGACTGTTACAGAGAGCAGAAGTAGGAGACTGTGGGGCAGAAGGGTGGTTGCAGTAAGCAGACTTTTCAGAGTGAGGTGAAAAAGGACTGTTGCAGAGAGCAGATATTGGAGACTGGGTTGTAGAAGGACTGTTGCAGAGAACAGAGGTTGTAGACTTTGGTGAAGAAGGATCCTTGCAGAGCACAGAGGTTAGAGACCATTGGGCAGACGCACTGTTACAGAGAGCAGAGTTTTAAACTGGGTTGCAGAAGGATCTTACAAAGAGCAGAGGTTGCAGACAGGGGTGCAGAAAGATTGTAACAGAGAGCAGAGGTTGGAGACTGTGGTCCAGAAGGACTCTTGCAGAGAGCAGACGTTGGAGACTGGGGTCCAGAAAGATCGTTGCAGAAAGCAGAGTTGGAGACTGGGGTGTAGAAGGACTGTTGCAGAGAGCAGATGTTTGAGACTGGGGTGCATACGAACTGTTGCAGAGAGCAGAGGTTGGAGACTGAGGTGCAGAAGGACGGTTACAGAGAGCAGAGGTTGGAGACTTGGGTGAAGAAGGACTGTTGCAGAGAGCAGAGGTTGGCGACTGTGGTGCAAAAGGACTGTTGTAGAGAGCAGAGGTTTGAGACTGGTGTGGAGAAGAATCATTGCAGAGAGAAGAATTTGGAGACTTGCGTGCAGAAGGTCTGTTACAGAGAGCAGTGGTTGAAGACTGGGTTGATGAAGGATCTTACAGAGAGCAGAGATTGTAGACTGAGGTGCAGGGGAACTGTTACCGAGAGCAGTGTTTGGAGACTGGGGTGCAGAAAGATTGTGCAGAGAGCCGAATTTTCAGACTGAGGTGCAGAAGGACTGTTACAGAGAGCATAGGTTGGAGACTGAGGTGTAGAAGGACTGTCAGAGAGCAGAGTTTGGAGACTCAGGTGCAGAAGGACTGTTACAGGAAGCAGATTTTGGAAATTGGTGTGCAGAAGGACCGTTAAGGAGAGCAGAGTTTGGAGACTGCGGTATAGGACTGTTACCGAGAGCAGAGGTTGGAGACTGGGGTGCAGAGGGACTCTTACATAGAGCTCAGGTTGAGACTGAGGTGCAAAAGGATAAATACAGAGAACAGAGGTTGAAGACTGGGGTTCAGACAGACTGATACACAAAGCAAAGTTTGGGGACTGGGGTGTAAAAAACCGTTACAAAGAGCAGAAGTTGGAGACTCTCGTACAGAAGGACTGTTACGAAGAGCAGATCTCAGAAACTGGGGAGCAGAAGGACTGTTGCAGAGGACAGAGGTTGGAGACTGGGGTGGAGAAAGAATGTTGCAGATAGCAGTTTTCTGACTGAGTTGCAGAAGGACTGTTGCAGAGAGCACATGTTGGAGACTGTTGTGAATAATGACCATTGCAGCGAGCAGACGTTGGAGACTGGGGTCAAAAAAGATCATTGAAGAGAGCAGAGTTTGGAGACTGGGGTGAAGAAGGACTGTTGCAGAGAGCAGATGTTGGAGAATGGGGTGCAGAATGACTTTTACAGAGAGTAGAGGGTGGAGCCTAGGGTGAAGAAGGAGTGTTGCAGAGAGTAGAGTTTGGAGATTGGGGTGCAGAAGAACTGTTACTGAGAGCAGAGGTTGGAGACTGGGGTGCAGAAGGACTGTTTCAGAGAGCAGAGTTTGGAGACTGAGGTGCAGAAGGATTGTTACAGAGAGCAGAGTTTAGAAACAGGGGTGTAGGCGGACCGTTACAGATAGCAGAGGTTGGTGCCTGGGGACAAGGAGGATCGTTGCAGAGAGCAGATGTTGGAGACTGGGGTGCAGAAGGACTATTAAAGAGAGCAGAGGTTGGAGACTGAGGTGCAGAAAGATCATTTCTGAAAGCAGAGGTTTGAGACTGGGGTGCAGAAGGACTGCTACAGATTGCAGAACTTCGAGACTGAGGTGCAGAAGGACTTTTACAGAGAGGAGACGTTGGAGACTGGGGTGCAAAAGGATTCTTACAGAGAGCAGAGGATGGAGACTGGGGTACAGAAGGTTCATTGCAGAGAGCAGATTTTTGAAAATGAAGTGCAAAAGGATTGCTACAGAGAGCAGAGTTTGGAGACTGGGGTGCAGCTTGACAGTTACAAAGTGCACAGGTTGGATACTGGGGTGCAGAAGAAATATTGCAGAGAGCATAAGTTAGAGACTGTGGTTCAGGAGTACTTTAGCAGAGAGCAGAAGTTGGGGATTGGGGTGCAGAAAAACTGTTTTAGAGAGCAGTTGTTGGAGACTGGGATGTAGAAGGATCGTTGCAGAGAACAGACGTTGGAGACTACAGTGCAGAAGGATCATTGCAGAGCGCAGAGGTTGGAGACTGGGGTATTGAAGGATTGTTGCAGAAAGCAGACGTTGGAGACTGAGGTGCAGAAGGACTTTTACAGTGAGCACTGGTTGGAGACTGGGGTGAAGAATAACTGATAAACAAAGCAGTATTTGGAAACTGGGGTGCAGAATGACCGTTACCAAGAGCAGAGTTTGGAGACTGCGGCACAGAAGGACTATTACAGAGAGCATAGTTTGAAGCCTGGGGTGCAGAAAAACTATTGCAGAGAACAGAGGTTGGAGACTGAGGTGCAGAAGGATCCTTGCATAGAGAAGTGGTTGGAGACTGGGGCTCAGAAGTCCTGTTACAGAGCAGAGTTTGAAGACTGGGTTGCAGAAGACCTCTTACAGAGAGCATAGGTTGGAGAATGGGGTGCAGAAGGACCCTTACAGAGAGCATAGTTTGGAGACTGCGGTGCAATAAGACTTTTACCGAGAGAAGAGGTTGGAGTCTGAGGTGCAGAAGGACTGTTACAGAAAGCAGTGTTTGGCAATTAGTGTTCAGAAGGACCGTTACAGAGTGAAGAGTTTGGAGACTGGGGTGCAGAAAGACCATTGCAGAGAGCATATGTTGGAGCCTGTGGAGAAGAAGGATCATAGCAGTGAGCAGATGTTGGAGACTGGGGTGCAGAAGGACCATTACACAGAGCAAAGTTTGGAGACTGAGGTGCTGAAGGATTTAACAGAGAGCAGAAGTTGGATACTGGGGTGCAGAAGGACTGTTAGAGAGAGCAGATTTTGGAGACTGGGATGCACAAGGATCTTACAGAGAGCAGAAATTGGAGACTGGAGTGCAGAAGGACTGTTGCAGAGAGCACATGTTGGAGAATGAGGTGCAGAAGGATCGTTGCAGAGAGAAGAGGTTGGAGACAGGGGTGCAGAAGGCCTGTTACAGAGAGCAGAGTTAGGAGACTGGGATGCAGAAGACCTGTTACAGAGAGCAGAGGTTGGAGACTGGGGTGCAGAAGGACTGTTACAGATAGCACAGTTTGAAGTCTGGGGTGCAGAAGGATCGTTGCAGAAAGCAGAGGATTCAGAATGAGGCAGAGAAGGACTTTTCCAGAGAGCAGAGTTTGGAGTCTGAGGTGTAGAAAGACTGTTACAGAAACCAGAGGTTGGCAATTGGTGAGCAGAAGGACCATTACAAAGAGAAGATGTTGGGGACTGCGATACAAAAGAACTGTTACAGAGAGCAGAGTTTGGAGAATGGGTAGAATAAGGATCCTTGCTGAGAGCAGATGTTTGAGACTGGGTTGCAGAAGTTGCGTTACAGATAGCAGAGGTTAAAGACTGTGGTACAGAAGGACTTTTACCGAGAGCAGCTGTTTGAGACTGGGGTGCATAAGGATTCTTACAGAAAGCAGAGGATGTAGACTGGGGTGCAAAGGAGTGTTACAGAGACCAGAGTTTGGAGATTGTGGTTCAGAAGAACTGCACAGAGAGCAGAGGTTGGAGACTGAGGTGCAGAACGATTGTTACAGAGAGCAGAGTTTGGAGACTCCAGTGCAGAAGGACTGTTACAGAGAGCAGAGGTTTGAGACTGGGGTGCAAAAGAACTGTTACAGAGAGCAGAGTTTGAAGACTGGGGTTAAGAAGGCCTGTTACAGAGAGCAGATGTTGGTGACTGATGTGCAGAAGGACTGTTATAGAGAGCAGAGGTTGGAGACTGAGGTACAGAAGGATTGGTGCAGAGAGCAGAGGTTGGAGACTGAGGTGAAGAAGGACTGTTACAGAGAGCAGATGTTGGAGACTGGGGTACAGACAGATCGTTGCAGAGAGCAGAGGTTGGAGCCTGAAGTGCAGAAGGATTATTGCAGAGAGCAGAGGTTGGAGAATGAGGTGCAGAAGTATCTTTACAGAGAGCAGTGGTTAGAGACTGGGGTCAGAAGGACAGTTACAGAGACCACAGGTTTGAGACTGGGGTGCAGAAGGATCGCTGCAGAGAGCAGAGGTTTGAAACTGAGGTGCAGAAGGATCGTTGCAGAGAGCAGAGTTTAGAGACTAAGGGGCAGAAGGATCTTTACAGAGAGCAGAGGTTGTAGACTGGGGTGCAGAATGACAGTTACCGATTGCACAGTTTGGAGATCTGAGTGTAGAAGAAATGTTGCAGAGAGCAGAGGTTGGAGACAGGGGTGCAGAAGGACTTATGCAGAGAGGAGATGTTGGAGATATAGGGGCAGAAGGACTGATACAGAGAGCAGAGGTTGGAGACTGGGGTGCAGAAGGACTGATAAACAAAGCATAGGTTGGAGACTGGACTGCAGAAGAACCATTACAGAGAGTAGAGTTTGGAGACTGCAGTGCAGAACGACTGTTGCAGAGAACAGAGTTTGCAGACTGCGGTGCAGAAAAATCTTACAGAGAGTAGAGGTTGGATCCTGGGTGGCAGTAGGACTGTTTCACAGAGGAGAGTTTGGATACTGGGGTGCAGAAGGACTGTTACAGAGAGCAGGGTTTTGATACTGCGGTGCAGATGGATCTTAGAGAGCATAGAGTTTGGAGACCTGGGTGCAGGAGGACTGTTGCAGAGAGCAGAGTTTGGAGAATGGGGTACAAAAGGACTGTTAGAGAGAGCAGAGGTTTGAGACTGTGGTGCAGAAGGATCTTAAAGAGAGTAGAGTTTGGAGACTGGGGTGCAGTAGGACTGTTGCAGAGAACAGAGGTTGGAGACTGGGTTGTAGAGGACTGTTACAGATAGCACAGTTTCGAACCTGGTTTGCAGACGGATCTTACAGAGAGCCTTTTGGAAAAAGAGGTGCAGAAAGACTGTTACAAGAGCAGAGGTTAAAGACTGGGGTGCAGAAGAATTGTTGCAGAGTGCAGCATTTTCAGACTGAGGTGCAGAAGGACAGTTACAGAGAGAACTGTTTGGAGACCTGAGTGTAGAAGAAATGATGCAAAGAGCAGATGTTGGATCTTGGGGTGCAGAAGGACTCTAACAGAGAGCAGAGTATGTATACTGAGTTGCAGAAGAATCGTTGCAGAGAGCAGAGGTGGAGACTGGGCTGCAGAAGAATCGTTATAGAGAGCAGAGGTGGAAGACTGGGGTTCAGAAGGACTGTTACAGAGAGCACAGGTTGGAGACTGGGGTGCAGAAGGAATGTTGCAGAAAGCAGAGGTTGTAGACTGGGATGCATAAGGACTGTTTCAGAAAGCAGAATTTGGAGACTGAGATGCAGAAGGACTGTTACACAGGAAGACGTTGGAGACTGGCGTGAAGAATTATGATACAGAAATCTGATGTGGGAGACTGGGGTGCAAAATGACCATTATAGAGAGCAGAGGTTGGAGACTGGCGTGCAGAAGGACTGTTTTAGAGAGCAGAGTTTGGAGACTGGGGTGCAGAAGGCCTGCTACAGAGAGTGGAGGTTGGAGAATGGGTTGCTGAAGGACTGTTACAGAGAGCAGTGGTTGAAGACTGGGGTGCAGAAGGATCATGCAGAGAGCAGAGGTTTCAGACTGAAGTGCAGAAGGACTGTTACAGAGAGCAGACGTTGGAGACTGAGGTGCAGAAAGACAGTTACAGAGAACAGCGTTTGGTGACTGAGGTGCAGAAAGACTGTTACAGAAAGCAGAGGTTGGAAATTGGGGTGCAGAGGGACCGTTACTGAGAGCAGAGGTTGTAGACTGCGGTATACAAAGACTGCAACAGTGAGCAGAGGTTGGAGAATATGGTGCAGAAGGACTGTTACAGAGAGCAGAGTTTAGAGACTGGGGTGCAGAAGGACTGTTAAACAGAGCAGAGGTTGAAGACTGGGGTGTAGAAGAACTGTTGCAGAGAGCAGAGGTTGGAGACTTGGGTGCAGAAGGACTGTTACAGAGCAGAGTTTGGAGACTGGGGTGCAGAAGGACTGTTGCTGATAGCAGAGGTTGGAAACTGGAGTGAAGTTGGATTTTGCAGCGAGCAGATGTTGGAGACTTGGGTGCAGAATGACTTTTGCAGAGAGTAGAATTTGGATACTGATATGCAGAAGAACTGTTTTAGATAGCACAGGTTGAAGACTGGGGTGCAGAAGGACTGATACAGAAAGCAGAGTTTGGAGACTGAGGTGCAGAAGGACCATTCCTGAGAGCAGATTTTGGAGACTGCAATACAGGAGGACTGTTACAAAGAGCAGAGGTTTGAGACTGGAGTGGAGAAGAACTGTTTCAGAGTGCAGATGTTTGAGACTTTTGTGCAGAAGAACTGTTGCAGAGAGCAGAGGTGGGAGACTGAGATGCAGAAAGACTGTTACAGAGAGCAGAGTTTGGAGACTGGGGTGCAGAAGAACTGATACAGAAAGCAGAGTTTGGAGACTGGTGTTCAGAAGGCCTGCTACAGAGAGCAGAGTTTGGAGACTGCGTACAGAAGGGCTGTTACAGAGTGCAGAGTTTGGAGACTGGGTTGCAAAAGAATATTACGTAGAGCAGAGTTTGGAGACTGCAGTGCAAAAGGATTGTTACAGAGAGCAGATGGTGACGACTGGGGTGAAGTAGGATTATTTCAGAGAGCAGAGGATGGAGACTGGTGTGCAGAAGGATTGTTGCAGAGAGCAGCGATTGGAAACTGGGTTGCAGAAGGACTGTTACACAGAGCAGACGTTGAAGACTGGAGTGTAGAAGGACTGTTACAGGAGCAGAGGTTGGAGACTAGGGTGCAGAAGGACTGATACAGAAAGCAGAGGTTGGAGACTTGGCTCCAGAATGAATCTTACAGAAAGCAGAGGTTGGAGACTGCAGTACAGAAGGACTGTTACAGAGAGCAGAGGGTGAAGACCAGGGTACCAAAGGACTGTTGCAGAGAGAAGAGGTTGGAGAATGGGATGCATAAGGACTGTTTCAGAGAGTAGATGTTAAATAATGGGGTGAATAAGAACTGTTGCAGAGAGCAGAAGTTGGAGACTGGGGTTCAGAAGGATTGTTGCAGGGAGCAGAGGTTGGAACCTGGGGTGAAGAAGGACTGTTACAGAGAGCAGAGGTTGGAGACTTGGTGCAGAAGGACTGTTACACAGAGAACAGTTTGGAGACTGGTTAGCAGAAGGATCTTACATAGAGCAGAGTTTGGAGACTGAGGTGCAGAAGAAATGTTACCGAGAGAAATGGTTGGAGACTGGGTGCAGAAAGATTTTTGCAGAGAGCAGAGTTTGGAGACTGACATTCTGAAGTACTCTAGCAGAAAACAGAAGTCGGATAATAGGGTGCAGAAGGACCGTTGCAGAGAGCAGATGTTGGAGACTGAGGTGCAGAAGGATTGTTACAGAGAGCAAAGGTTGGAGACTCGGGTGAAGAAGGACTGTTATGGAGATTGGAGTTTGGAGACTGGGGTTCAGAAGGATCTTTCATAGAGCAGAGGTTGGAGACTGCAGTGCAGACGAATTGTTGCACAGAGCAGAGGTTTAAGACTGGGGTGCAGAAGGACTGTTACAAAGAGCAGAGTTTGGAGACAGAGTTCCATAAGAATCTTACAAAGAGCAGAGGTTGGAGACTGAGGTGGAATAGGATGGTTACAGAGAGCTGAGTTTAGAGACTGGGGTGCAGAAGGATCTTTGTAGAGAGCAGAGGTTTGAGACTGGTGTGCAGAAGGACTGTTATATAGAACGGAGGTTGGAGACTGCGGTGCAGAAGGCTTGTTACAGAGAGCAAAGTTTTGTGAAGGGATACAGAACGACTATTACAGAGGGCAGAGTTTGGAGACTGGGTTGCAGAAGGATCTTACAGAGAGCAGAGGTTGAAGACTGAGGTGCAGAAGGACTGATACAGAGAGTAGAAGTTGGAGACGGAGGTTCAGAAGGACCATTGCAGAGAGCAAAGTTGGAGACAGACGTGCAGAAGAATTTTTACAGAGAGCACATTTTTGTGACTGGGGTGCAAAAGGACTGTTGCAGATAGCAGAGTTTGGAGAATGGGGTGAAGAAGGACTGTTGCAGGGAGCAGGTGTTGGAGACTTGGGTGCAGAAGGACTCTTGGAGGTTGGAGAATAGGGTGCAGAAGGACCGTTGCAGAGAGCAGAGTTCGGAGACTGCAATACAGGACTCTTACAGAGAGCAGAGTTTGGAGAATGGTTTATAGAAGAACTGTTTCAGAGTGCAGATGTTGGAGACTGGGGTTCAGAAGTACTGTTTCAGAGAGCAGAGTTTGGAAACTGGGGTGCAAAAAGAATGTTACAGAGAGCAAAGTTTGGAGACTGGGGTGCAGAATTACTGATACAGAAAGCAGAGGTCGAGACTGGGGTGTAGAAGGACCGTTACAGGGAAAAGAGGTTGGAGACTGTGTTACAGAAAGACTGTACCAGAGAGCAGAGGTTAGAGAATAAGGTGCAGAAGGACTGTTACAGAGAGCAGAGGTTACAGAATGGGGTTCATAAATAAGGTTGCAGAGTTCAGAGATTGGAGACAGAGGTTCAGAAGGGACTGTTACAGAGAGCAGAAATTCGAAACCGTGGTTCAGAAGGACTTACACAGAAAGCAGAGGTTTGAGACTGGGGTGCAGAAGGACCGTTACAGAGAGCAGATGTTGGAAAGGGGTGCATAAGGATCGTTGCAGAGGGCAGAGGTTGGAGACAGGGGTGCAAAAGGACGGTTGCAGAGAGCAGAGGTTGGAGACGGAGATGCAGAAAAATAGTTACAGAGAGTAGAGGTTAGAGACTGGGGTGCGGAACAATCGTAGAGGAGAGCAGAAGTTGGATACTGAGTTGCAGAAGAATAATTGAAGACAGCAGAGTTGGAGACTGGGCTGCAGAAGGATCATTACAGAGAGAAGAGGTGGGAGACTGTGGTGCAGACAGACTGTTACATAGAGAACAGGTTGGAGACTGGGGTGCAGAAGGAATGTTGCACAAAACAGAGGTTGGAGACTGGGGTGCAGAAGAACTGTTGCAGAGAGTAGAGGTTGGAGACTGAGATGCAGAAGGACTGTTACACAGAGCAGACGTTGGAGCCTGGGTTGAAGAATTATGATACAGAAGGAAGAGGTGTGAGACTGGTGTGCAGAAGAACCGTTACAGAGAGCAGAGGTTGGAGACTGGGTTGCAGAAGGACTTTTATAGAGAGCAGAGTTTTGAGGCTGGGTTTCAGAAGGATCTTACAGAGAGCAGTGTTTGGTGACTGTGGTGCAGGACGAATGTTCCAGAGAGCTGTGTTTGGAGACTCGGTTGCAGAAGGATCGTGCAGAGAGCAGAGGTTTCAGACTGAGGTACAGAAGGACTGTAACAGAGAGCAGAGGTTGGAGACTGTGGTGCATCAGGACTGTTACAGAGAGCAAAGTTTGGTGACTGAGGTGCAGAAGGACTGTTACAGAAAGCAGAGGTTGGAAATTGGGGTACAGAAGGACCGTTACAGAGCGCAGAGTTTGGAGACTGCGGTATAGAAAAGAGTATAACAGAGAGCGGAGGTTGGAGAATATGGTGAAGAAGGACTGTTACGGAGAGCAGAGTTTGGAGACTGGGGTGCAGAAGGATTGGTACAGAGAGAAGAGGTTGGAGACTGGGGTGCAGAAGGACTGTTACACGGAGCACAGGTTGAAGACTGGGGTGTAGAAGGTCTGTTGCAGAGAGCAGATGTTGGTAACTAGGGTGCAGAAGGACTGTTTTAGAGAGCAGAAGTTGGAGACTGGGGTGCAGAAGGCCTGTTACAAAAAGCAGAATGTGGAGAAGGGCTCTAGAATGACTGTTACAGATCACAAAGTTTGGAGACTGGGTTGAAGAAGGATCTAACAGAGAGCAGATCTTGGGTACCCAGGATCAGAAGGACTGTTACAGAGAGTAGAGGTTGGAGACTGAGGTGCAAAAGGATCGTAGCAGAGAACAGCGTTTCAAGTCTGAGGTGCAGAAGGACTGTTGCAGAGACCACAGGTTAGAGACTGGAGTGCAGAAGGACTGTTCCAGGGAGCAGAGGTTAGAGACTGAGGTGTAGAAGGCTTCTTATAGAGAACAGACTTTGGAGACTGGGTGCAGAAGGCCTGTTACAGTGAGGAGAGTTGGGAGAAGGTGTGCTGTAGGACTGTTAGAGAGGGCTGAGTTGTGAGACTGGGTTGCAGAAGGATCTTACAGAGAGTAGATGTTGGAGACTGTGGTGTAGAATGATCGTTGCAGAGAAAAGAGTTTGGAGACTGGGGTGCAGAAGGCCTGTTACAGAGAGCATAGTTTGGAGACTGGGGTGCAGAAGGCCTGAAAAAGACAGCAGAGGTTGATGACTGGCGTGCAGAAGGACTGTTATAGAGAGCAGAATTAGGAGACTGGGTGGCAAAACGATCTTACAGAGAGCAGATTTTGGAGACTGAGGTGAAGGAGGACTGTTACAGAGAGCAGTGGTTGGAGACTGGGGTTCAGAAGGATCCTGCAGAGAGAAGAGGTTTCAGACTGAGGTGTAGATCGAGTGTTGCAGAGAGCAGAGGTTTGAGACTGAGGTTTAGAAGGACTGTTACAGGGAGCAAATTTTGGAGACTGTGTTGCAGAAGAGTCTTACATAGAGCAAAGTTTGGAGACTGAGGTGCAGAAGGACTGTTACAGAGAGCAGATGTTGAAGTCTTGGGTGCAGATGGATTGTTGCAGAGAGCAAAATTTTCAGACTGAGGTGCAGAAGGACTTTTGTAGAGAGCAGATGTTGGAGACTGGGGTGCAGAAGGTTTATTGCAGAGAGCAGAAGTTGGAGACTGCAGTACAGAAAGACTGTTCTAGAGACCAGAGGTTGGAGACTAGGGTACACAAGGACTTTTTCAGAGAGCAGATGTTGGATACTGTTGTTCAGAAGGGACTGTTGCAGAGAGAAGAAGTTGTAGAATGGGGTGCAGAAGTACTTTGGAGAGAGCAGAGGTTGGAACCTGAGGTGCATAAAAACGGAGAAAGAAAGCAGAAACTGGCATGCAAATGTACCTTTACAGAGAGCACAGTTTGGAGACTGCAGTACAGAAGGACTGTTACAGAGAGCAGAGTTTGGAGACTGGGGAGCAGAAGGAGTGTTGCAGAGTACAGAGGTTAGAGACTGGGGTGAAGCAGGACCCTTGCAGAAAGCAGAGGTTTGAGACTGGCGAGGAGAAGGAATATTACGGAGAGCAGAGTTTGAAAAAAGGGATCAGAAAGGTCTTTCAGACAGCAGAGGTTGGAGAGTGGGGTGCAGAAGGATCGTTGCAGAGAGCAGAGTTTGGACACTGGTGTGCAGAAGGAGTGTTGCAGAGAGCAGATGTTGGAGACTGGGGTGCAGAAAGACTGTTTAGAGAGCAGATGTTGGACACTGGGGTCCAGAAGGACTCTATCATAGTGCAGAGGTTGAAGAATGAGGTGGAGAAGGACTGTTATAGAGAATAGAGTTTGGAAACTGGATTGCAGAAGGATCATTGCAGAGAGCAGAGGTGGAGACTTGGCTGCACAAGGACTGTTACACAGAGCATACGTTGCAGACTGGAATGCAGAAAGAAATTTGCAGACAGCAGAGGTTGGAGACTGGGGTGCATAAGGACTGTTGCAGATAGCAGAGTTTGGATATGAGGTGCAGAAGAACTGTTAAAGAGAGCAGAGATTGTAGGACTGGGGTGCAGTAGGACTGATACAGAAAGCAGAGGTTGGAGACTGGGGTGCAGAAGGACTGATACAGAAAGCAGAGGTTGGAGACTGGGGTGCAGAAGGACTGTTACAGAGAGAAGAGTTTGGAGACTGCGGTACAGAAGGATTGTAACAGAGAGCAGATGTTTTACACTGGGGTGCAGAATAACTATTGTAGAGATCAGATTTTGAAGACTGGGGTGCAGAAGGACCATTGCAGAAAGCAGAGGTTGGAGACTGTGTTTCAGAAGGATCTTACAGAGAGCTGAGTTTGGACACTGAGGTGCATAAGGACTGTTGCAGAGAGTTTGGCGACTGGGTGCAGGATGAGTGTTGAAAGAAGAGAGTTTTGAGAATGAGGTGCAGAAGGACTGTTACAGAGAGCAGAGTTTTTAGACAAGGTTGCAGAAGGATCTTACAGAGAGCAGAGAATGTAGACCGAGGTTCAGCAGGACTGTTACAGAGCGCAGAGGTTGGAGACTGGAGTGCAGAAGGATTGTTATAGAGTACAGACTTTGCAGACTGGGGGGCATAAGGCCTGTTATGGAGAGGAGTTTTAAAAGAAGGCATTCAGAAGTACTGTTACAGAGGGCAGTGTTTGGAGACTGGGTTGCAGAAGGAACATACAAAGAGCAGATGTTGGAGAGTGAGGTGCAGAAGGACTGTTACAGAGAGTAGAGGTTGTATACTCAGGCACAGAAGGATTGTTACAGAGAGCAGAGTTTGGATACTGGGGTGCAGAAGGCCTGTTACAGACAGCAGAGGTTGGAGATGCAGAAGGGCTGTTACAGAGAGCAGAGTTTGGAGACTGGGTTGCAGTAGGATCTTACGTACAGAAGGACTGTTACGTAGAGCAGAGTTTGGAGACTGGGATGCAGAAGGATCGTTGCAGAGAGCAGATGTTGGACACTGGGGTGCAGAAGGACTGTTACACAGAGCAGAGATTGAAGACTGAGGTGAAATAGGACTGTTACAGAGAGCAGATGTGGGAGACAGGCGTACAGGAATGATACAGAGCAGAAGTTGGAGACTCAGGTGCAGAAGGACAGTTGCAGAGAGCAAAGGTTCGAGACTGAGGTGCAGAAAGATTGTTACAGAGAGCAGAGTTTGGAGACTGGGGTCTAGAAGGACTGTAGCTGAGAGCAGAGGTTGGATACTAAGGTGCAGAGCGACAGTTACTCAGAGCACAGTTTGGAGACTGGGGTGCAGAAGGACTGATACTGAAAACAGAGGTTGGAGTCTCGGGTGTAGAAGTAACCTTACACAGAGCAGAGGTTGGAAAATGCAGTACAGAAAAACTGTTATAGAGAGCAGAGTTTTGAGACTGGGGTGGAGAAGTACTGTTGCAGAGAGCAAATGTTGTAGACTGGGATGCAAAAAGACTTTTGCAGAGAGCAGAAGATGGAGACTGGGATGCAGAACGACTTTTGCAGAGAGCAGAGGTTACAGACTGAGTTGCAGAAGGACTGTTACAGAGGGCAGAGTTTTGAGACTGTGGTCCAAAACGACTGATACAGAAAGCAGAGGTTGGATACTGGGGTGCATAAGGACCCTTATGGAGAACAGCGGTTGGAGACTGCGGTACAGAAAGCCTGTTACTGAGGGCAGAGGTCGGAGACTGGGGTGTAAATGAACAGATGTAGAGACCAGAGGTTGGAGACTGGGGTGCTGAAGGATCATTGGGGCCATCAGAGTATGGAGACTGGGGTGTAGAAGGACTGTTGCAGAGAGCAGCGGTTGGAGACTGGGGTGTAGAATACTGTTGCAGGGAGCAGACGTTGGAAACTGGGGTGTAGAAGGACTGTTGCATAGAGCAGAGGTTAGAGACTAAGTTACAGAAGGATGGTTAAAGAGAGCAGAGGTTGGAGAATGGGGTACAGAAGGATTATTGCAGAGAGCAGAGTTTTCAGACTGAGGTACAGAAGAACTGTAGCAGAGAGCAGATGTTGGAGACTGGGGTTCAGAAGGACTGTTGCAGCGAGCAGAGGTTTGAGACTAGAGTGCAGAAGGATCGTGGTAGAGAGAAGAGTTTGGAGACTGGGGTGCAGAAGGACGGTTGCAGAAAGCTGAGTTTGGAGACTTAGGTGAAGAAGGACTGTTAAGAGAGCAGAGGTTGGAGACTGGGGTGCAGAAGGACTGACACAGAAAGCAGTGTTTGGAGAACTGGGGTGCAGATGGACTGTTGCAGAGACCAGACTTTGAAGACTGGGATGGAGAAGGACTGTTGCAGAGAGCAGATGTTGGAGATTTGGGTGCAGAAGGATCGTTGGTGCGAGCAATTATGGAGACTGGGGTGTAGAAGGACTGTTTCAGAGAACAGAGGTTGAAGTCTGAGGTGCAGAAGAACCATTGCAGAAAGCAGAGTTTGGAGACTGGTTTCAGAAGGATCCTACAGAGAGCAGAGTTTGGACACTGAGGTGCAGAAAAACTGTTGCAAAGAGCAGAGGTTGGAGATAGGGGGCGCAGAAGTACTTTTTCAGAGAACAGAGGTTGGAGTCTGAGTTGCAGAAGGACTGTTGCAGAGAGCAGAGGTTGGACACTGGTGTGCAAAATGAATTATACATAACGCAGAGTTTGGAGACTCGGGTGCTGAAGGACTGTTCAGAGAGCAGAGATTAAACACTGCAGTAAAGAAGGACTGTTACAGAGAGCAGAGGTTGAAGACTAGGGTGCAGAGGGATTGTTGCAGAGGAGCAGAGGTTGCAGAGTGAGGTGCACAAGAACTGTTACAGAGAGCAGAGTCTGAAAACTGTGGTGCAGAAGGAGTTATACAGAAAGCAGAGTTTGGAGACTGGGGTGTAGAAAGACTGTTGCAGAGAGCAGAGTTTGGAGACTGGGTTTCTAGAAGGACTGTTGCAGACAGCAGATGCTTGTGACTGGGGTACAGAAGGAATGTGACAAAGAGCGGAATTTAGAGACTGGGGTGCATATGGACTATTGCAGAGAGCAGATGTTGCAGATTGATGTGTAGAAGGAATGATACAGACAGCAGAGTTTCCAGAATGTGGTGCAAAAGGACTGATACAGAAAGCAGAGGTTGGACAATGTGGTGCAGGAAAACTGTTACACAGTACAGAGTTTGGAGACTGAGGTACAGAAGGACTGTTACAGAGAGCAGATGTTTTAGACTGGGGTGCTAAATAAGTATTGTAGAGATCAGAGTTTGAAGACTGGGGTGCAGAAGGACCATTGCAGAAAGCAGAGGTTGGAGACTGGGTTTCAGAAGGATATTACAGAGAGCTGAGTTTGGACACTGAGGTGCATAAGGACTGTTGCAGAAGGCAGAGGTTGGAGATTGGGGCGCAGTAGGACTGTTGCAGAAAACAGTGTTTGTAGTCTTAAGTGCAGAACCACTGTTACAGAGAGCAGAGTTTGGAGACTCGGGTGCAGAATGACTGATACATAATGCAGAGTTTGGAGACTCGGGTGCAGAAGGATCGTTACAGAGAGCAGAGGTTGAAGACTGGGTGCAGAAGGATTGTTGCAGAGAGCAGAGGTTGCAAAGTGAGGTGCAGACAGACTGTTACAGAGAGCAGAGTTTGAAGACTGTGACGCAGAAGAACTGATACAGAGAGCAGAGTTTGAAGACTGTGAAGCAGAAGAACTGATACAGAAAGCAGAGTTTGGAGACTGGGGTGAAGAAAGACCCTTACAGAGTACAGAGGTTGAAGACTGCGGTACAGAAGAAGTGTTGTTGAGAATAAGGTTGGAGACTGGGGTGCAGAGGGACCATTGCAGAGAGCAGAGGTTGGAGACTGGGGTGCAGAAGGAATGTTACAGAGAGAAGAGTTTGGAAACTAGGGTACAGAAGAATCTTATAGAGAGCAGAGTTTGGAGACTGGGCTGCAGAGAGACTGTTGCAGAGCAGATGTTGGAGAATGGGGTGCAGAAGGATCATTGCAGAGAGCAGATTATGGAGTCGGGGGTATAGAAGGACTGTCCCAGACAGCAGAGTTTGGAGACTGGTGTGTAGAAGGACTATTGCAGAAAGCAGTTGTTGAAGACTGAGGTGAAGAAGGACTGTTTCAGAGAGGAGAGTTTTGAATCAGTGGTGCAGAAGGAATGATACAGAGAGCAGAGATTTAGAATGAGGGGCAGAAGGAATGTTACAGAGAGCAGAGGTTGGAGACTGCGGTGCAGAAGGACTGATACCAAAAGCAAAGTTGAGAGACTGGGGTCCAGAAGGACTGTTACAAAAAGCAGAGTTTGGAGACTGCAGTACAGAAGGATTGTTACGGAGAGCATATGTTGCAGACTGTGGTGCAGAACGACTGTTGCAGAGAACAGAATTTGGAGACTGGGGTGCAAAAGGACCATTGCTGAGGGCAGAGGTTAAAAACTAATGTGCAGAAGGATTGTTACAGAGAGTATAGTTTTGAGACTGGGGTGCAGAAGGACTGTTACAGAGAGTAGACTTAGGAGTCTTGAGTGCAGAAGGATCTTTCAGGGAGATTAGGTTGGGAACTGGGGTACAGAAGGACTGTTGCGGAGATCAGAGTTTGGAGACTGGGGTGAAAAAGGCCTGTTACAGAGAGCAGAGGTTGCAGAGTGAGGTACAGTAGGACTGTTACAGTGAGCAGACTTTAAAAACTGTGGTGCAGAAGGAGTGATACAGAAAGCAGAGGTTGGAGACTGGGGTGTAGAAGGACTGTTACAGAGAGTAGAGTTTAACGAGTGGGTTGTAGAAGTTTCTTTCAGAGAGCAGAGTTTGGAGACTGAGGTGCAGAAGGACTGTTACAGTGAGCAGAGGTTGGAGAGTGGGGTGCAGAAGGACTGTTGCATAGAGCAGAGATTGAAGACTGAGATACAAAAGGACTGTTACAGAGAGTAGAGGTTGAAGACTGGGGTGCAGATGGACTATTGCAGAGAGCAGAGTTTTCAGACTGAGGTACAGAAGTACTGTTGCAGAGAGCAGATGTTGGAGACTGGGGTTCACAAGGACTGTTGCAGCGAGCAGAGGTTTGAGACTGGGGTGCCAAAAGATCTTTGCAGAGAGCAGAGGTTGGAGACTGAGGTGCAGAAGGATCATTGCAGAGTGCAGAGGTTCGAGACTGGGGTGCAGAAGGATCATTACAGAGAGCAGAGTTTGGAGACTGGGTTGCTGAAGGACTGTTGCAGAAAGCAGAGGTTGGAGACTGAGGTGCAGAAGGACTGATAGAGAAAGCAGATGTTGGAAACTGGGGTGCAGAAGGACCATTACAGAGAGCAGAGGTTAAAGACTGGGGTGCAGAAGGACTGTTACAGAGAGCAGACGTTAGAGACTGGGTTTCAGAAAGATATTACAGAGAAAAGAGTTTGGAGACTGAGGTGCAGAAGGACTTTTACAGAGAGCGGAGGTTGGAGACTGAGGTGCATAGGGATCGTTACAAAGAGCAGAGGTTGGCGACTGGGGTGCAGACGGACTTTTACAGAGAGCACAGGTTTGATACTGGGGAGCAGAGGAAATTTTGCAAAGAGCAGATGTTGTAAACTGGGGTGGAGAAGGACTGCTGCTTAAAGCAGAGGTTGGAGACTGAGGTGCAGAAGGACTGTTACAGAGAGCAGAGGTTGGAGACAGGGTTGCTGAAGGATCTTACAGAGAGCAGAATTTGGAGACTGAGGTGCTAAAAAATCGTTGCAGACAGCAGAGTTTTCAGACTGAGGTACAGAAGATCTGTTGCAGAGAGCAGATGTTGTAGACTGGGTTGCACATGGACTATTGCAGGGAGCAGAGGTTGGAGTCTGGGGTGCAGAATGATCGTTGCTGAGAGCAGACGTTAGAGACCGGGGTGCAGAAGGATTGTTACAGAGAGCAGAGGTTGGAGACTGAGATGCAGAAGGACCTTTGCAGAGAACAGAGTTTTGAGACTGGGGTGCAGATGGATTATTGCAGAGAGTAAGGTTTGTAGACTGAGGTACAGAAGAACTGTTGCAGGGAGCAGATTTTGGAGACTAGCATTCACAAGGACTGTTGCAGCTAGCAGAGGTTTCAGACTGGGGTGCAGAAAGATCGTTGCAGAAAGCCAAGGTTGGAGACTGAGGTGCAGAAGGATTGTTACAGAGAGCAGAGGTTGGAGACTGGGGTGCAGAAGGACTGTAGCAAAAAGCAGAGGTTGGAGACAAAGGTTTAGAAGGACAGTTACCCAGAGCAGAGGTTGGAGACTGGGATGCAGAAGGACTGACACAGAAAGCAGAGGTTGGAGACTCGGGTGCAGAAGTACCCTTACAGAGAGCAGAGGTTGGAGAATGGGGTACAAAAGGACTGTTACAGAGACCAAAGTTTGGAGACTCGACTGGAGAACGACTGTTGCAGAGAGCAGATTTTGGAGACTGGGGTGAAAAATGACTGTTGCCGAGAGCAGAGGATTGAGACTGGGGTGCAGAAAGACTGTTGCAGAGAGCAGAGGTTGCAGACTGAGTTGCAGAAGGACGGTTACAGAGGGCAGAGTTTGGACACTTTGGTTCAAAACGACTGATATAGAAAGCAGAGGTTGGATACTGGGGTACATAAGGACCCTTAGAGAGAACAGAGGTCGGAGACTGTGGTACAGAAGGACTGTTACAGAGATCAGAGTTTGGAGTCTGGGTGCATCAGAACTGATTGTAGAGAACAGAGTTTGGAGACTGGGGTTAAGAAGGATCGTTGGGGAGATCAGAGTATGAAGACTGGGGTGTAGAAGGACTGTTGCAGAGAGCAGTGATTGGAGACTGAGGTACAGTAGGACTGTTAAAAAGAGCAGAGGTTGGAGACTGGGGTGCAGATGGATTATTGCAGAGAGCAGAGTTTTCAGACTGAGGTACAAAAGAACTGTTTCAGGAAGCAGATTTTAGAGACTGGGGTTCACAAACACTGTTGCAGCTAACAGAGTTTTCAGACTGGGGTGCTGAAGGATCGTTGCAAACAGAAGAGGTTTGAGACTGAGGTACAGGAGGATCGTTGCAGAGAGCAAAGGTTCGAGACTTGGGTGCAGAAGGACTATTTCAGAGAGCACAGGTTGAGACTTGGGTGCAGAAGGAATGTTGCAAAGAGCAGAAGTTGGAGATTTGTTTGAGAAGGACTGTTGCAGAAAACAGTGGTTGGAGACTGAGGTGCAGAAGGACTGTTGCAGAGAGCAGAGGTAAAAGACTGGGGTGCAGAAGAACTGTTACAGAGAGGAGACTTTGGAGACTGGGTTTCAGAAGTATCTAAGAGAAAAGGGTTTTGAGACTGATGTGCAGAAGGACTGTTACAGGGAGCGGAGTTTCGAGACTGTTGTACAGAAGTATCCTTACTCAAAGCAGAGGTTGGGGAGTGGGTTGCAGAAGGACTGTTGCTTAAACAGAGGTTGGAGACTGAGGTGCTGTAGGAATGTTACAGAGAGCAGAGTTTGGAGACTGAGCTGCAGAAGGATTATTGCAGAGAGCAGAGTTTTCAGACTGAGGTACAGAAGAAATGTTGCAGTAAGACTGGGTTGCACAAGGAATGTTGCAGCGAACAGAGTTTGGAGACTGGGGTGCAGAAGGACCCTTGCAGAGAGCAGACGTTAAAGACTGGAGTTCAGATGGACTGATAAAGAGAGCAGAGGTTAGAGACTGGGGTGCAGAAGGCCTGTTACAAAGAGCAGAGTTTGGAGACTGGGGGGATTAAGGAGTATTACAGAGAGAAGAGTTTGGAGACTGGGTTGCAGAAGGATCTTACAAAGAGCGGAGTTTGGAGACTGAGGTGCAGAAGCACTGTTACAGAGAGTAGAGGTTGGAGACTGAGGTGCAGAAGGACCCTTGCAGAGAGCAGAGGTTGAAGACTGAGGTGCAGAAGGACTGTTATAGAGAGCAGAGTTTGGAGACTGGGGTGCAGAAGGACTGATAAAAAAAAGATATTGGAGTCTGGGGTACAGAAAGACCATTACAGAGAGCAGTGGTTGGATTCTGCAGCACAGGAGGACTGTTACAGAGAGCAGAGTTTGGAGGCTGGGGTTCAGAAGGACTGTAAAAGAGAGCAGATGTTGGTAACTAGGGTGCCGAAGGACTGTTGCAGAGAGCAGAGTTTAGAGACTGGGGTGCAGAACAACTGTTGTGGAGAGCAGAGGTTGCAGACTGGGGTGCAGAAGGACTATTACAGAGAGCAGAGGTTGGAGACAGCGGTGCAGAAGGATCATACAGAGAGCAGATTTTGGAGTCTGATGTTCAGAAGAACTGTTGTATAAATCAGAGTTTGGAGACTGGGGTGCAGTAGGATCATTGCAGAGAGTAGAGTTTAAATACTAGGGTGCAGAAGGATTGTTGCAGAGAGCAGAGTTTGAAGACTGGGGTGCAAAAGGCCTGCTACAGAGAGCAGATTTGTAGACTGGCATGCAGAAGGCCTGTTACAAAGAGGAGAGTTTGGAGACTGGGGTGCAGAAGAACTGTTACAGAGAGTGGAGTTTTAACTGGGTTGCTGAAGGATCTTAAAGAGAGCAGAGGTTGGAGACTAAGGTGCAGGTGGACTGTTACAGAGAGCAGTGGTTGGAGACTGGGGTGCAGATGGATCGTGTACAGCAAAGGTTTCAGACTGAGGTGCAGAAATACTGTTACAGAGAGCCGAGGTTGGAGATATCAGAGTAGAAGGACTCTTACGAAGAGCAGACTTTGGAGACTGAGGTGCAAAAGGACTGTTACAGAAAGCAGAGGTTGGAAATTGGGGTGCAGAAGGACCGTTACAGAGAGCAGACGTGAAAGACTTGGGTGCAGAAGAACTGTTACAGAAAGCACAGGTTGGAGACTGAGGTGCAGAAAGATAGACACAGAGAGCAGATGTTGGATACTGGGGTTCAGAAGGACTGATACAGAAAACAGAGTTGGAGACTGGGGTGCACAAGGACCGTTACAGAGAGCAGAGTTTGATGACTGCGGTACAGAAGGATTGTTACAGAGAGCGGATACTGCAGACTGGGGAGCAGAAGGACTGTTGCAGAGCACAGAGTTTGGATACAGGGGTGCCGCAGGACCCTTGCAGAAAGCAGAGGTTGGCGACTGGGGTGGAGAAGGAATGTTAGAGAGCAGAGTTTGGAAACTGGTGCAGAAAGATCTTACAGAGAACACAGGTTGAAGATGTGGTGCAGAAGGACTGTTGGAGAGAGCAGACGTTGGATACTGGGGTCCAGAAAGATTGTTACAGAGAGCAGAGTGTGCAGACTGGGGTGCAGAAGGCTGTTGCAGATCGCAGAGTTAGGAGACTGAGGTGCAGAAGGACTGTTACAGAAAGCAGATGTTGGAGACTGGGGTGCAGAAGAACTGTTGCAGGGAGAAGAAGTTGGTGACTGAGCTTCAGAAAAACTGTTACAGAGAGCAGAGGTAAGAGACTGAGGTTCAGATGGATCTTACAGAGAGCAGAGGTTGGAGACTGAGGTGCAGAATGATTGTAACAGATACCTGAAGTAGGAGACTGGGGTGCAGGAGGTTCATTGCAGACAGCAGAGTTTTCAGACTGTAATGCAGAAGGACTGTTGCAGAGACCAGATGTTGGAGACTTAGGTGCAGAAGGACTGTTATAGGAAGCAGAGGTTGGAAATTGGGGTGCAGATGTACCTTTAAAAAGAGCAGAATTTGGAGACTGCGGTTTAGTACTATTACCGAGAGCAGAGATTGGAGACAGGGATGCATAAGTACTCTTACAGAGAGCACAAGTTGGAGACTGAGGTGCAGAAGCATGGACACAGAGAACAGAGGTTGGATACTGGGGTTCAGACATGCTGATATCTAAAGCAGAGTTTGGGGACTGGGGTGTAGAAGAACCGAAACTGAGAGCAGAGGTTGGACACTGCGGTACAGAAGAACTGTTACAGAGAGCAGATCTCGGAGACTGGGGAGCAGAAAGACTGTTGCAGCGAGAAGAGGTTGGAGAATGAGGTGCAGAAGGACTGTTACAGATAGCAGAGTTTGGAGACTGGGGTGCAAAAGGACTGTTACAGAGAGCAGAGTTTGGAGACTGGGGTGCAGAAGGACTGTTACAGAGAGCAGAGTTTGGAGACTGGTTTGCTGAAGGAACTTACAGAGAGCAGATGTTGGAGACTGACGTGCAGAAGGACTGTTACAGAAATCAGAGATTGGAAATTGGTGTGCAGAAAAACCGTTACAGAGAGCAGAGTTTGGAGACTGCGGTATAGAAGGACTGTTACAGAGAGCAGAGGTTGGAGACTGGGGTGCAGAAGGATAGTTACAAAGAGAAGAGGTTGGAGACTGGGTTCAGAAAGACTGATTCAAAGAAGCAGAAGTTGGAGACTGGGTTGTAGAAGGACCGTTACAGAGAGCAGAGGTTGGAAACTGCGGTACATAATGTCTGTTACAGAGAGCAGAGGAGACTGGGGTGAAGAAGAAATGTTACAGAGAGCAGAGTTTGGAAACTGGGGTGCAGAAGGATCTTACAGAAGCAGAGTTTGGAGACTGTGGTGCACAAGGACTGTTGCAGAGAGCATACTTTGGAGCCTGGGGTCCAGAAAGTTCGTTGCAGAGAGCAAAGTTTGGAGACTGAGGTGCAGAAGGACTGTTACAAAGAGCAAAGATTGGAGACTGGGGTGCAGAAGGACCGTTACATAGAGCAGATTTTAGAGAGTGCACTACAGGAGGACTGTTACAGAGAGCAGAGTTCAGAGACTGGGTTGGAGAAGGACTATTTCAGGGAGCCGAGGAAGGAGACTGTGGTGCAGAAGAATCGTGGTGGAGAGCCGAGTATTGAGACTTGTGTGCAGAAGGACTGTTACAGAGAACAGAGTTTGTAGAAGGGGTGCTGAAGGACTGTTGCACAGAGCAGAGGTTTGAGACTTTGGTGCAAAAGGACTGTTGCAGACAGCAGAGTTTGGAGACTTAGGTGCAGAAGGACTTTTACAGAGAACAGAGGTTGGAGACTGGAGTGCAGATGGACTGATAAAGAAAGCAGAGGTTAGAGACTGGGGTGCAGAAGGATCATTACAGAGAGCAGATTTTGGAGACTACACTACAGGAGGACTGTTACAGAGAGCAGAGGTTAGAGACTGGGGTGGAGAAGGACTGTTTCAGAGTGCAGAGTTTGGAGACTGAGTTTCACAAGGATTGTTTCGGAGAGCAGAGTTTTTAGACTGAGGTGCAGAACGACTGTTGCAGAGAGCAGATGTTGAAGACTGGGGTGCATAAGGACTTTTTCAGAGAGCAGATGTTGGAGACTGGGTTCTAGAAGGATTGCTAGAGAGAGCAGAGGTTGGATACTGGTGTTCAGAAGGACCATTGCAGAGATCAGAATTTGTGAACTGAGGTGGAGAAGGATCGTTGCAGAGAGCAGAGTTTTCAGACTGAGGTGCAGAAAGACAGTTGCAGAGAGCAGATGTTAGAGACTGGGGAGAAGAAGGTTCGTTGCAGAGAGCAGAGGTTGGAGACTTAGGTACAGAAAGACTGTTGCCGATATCAGAGTTTGGAGACTGGGGTGTAGAAGGACTCTTTCAGAGACAAAAATTTGAGACAGCGGTTCTGAAGGACTGTTGCGGAGAGCAGAGTTTGGAGACTGAGATGCAGAAGGACTGTTACAGAGAGCAGAGGTTTGAGACTGGGGTGCAAAAGGACTGTTGCAGATAGCAGAGGTTGGAGACTGGTGTGTAGAAGGACTTTTGCAGGAAGCATATTTTGAAGACTGGGGTGCAGAAAAACTTTTGAAGAGAGAAGAGTTTGGAGACTGATGTACAGAAGGACTGTTACAGAGAGCAGAGGTTGGAGACTGGGGTGCAGAAGGACTGATACAGAAAGAAGAACTTGGAGACTGGGGTGCAGAAGGATCCATACAGAGAGTAGAGGTTGAAGATAGCAGTACAGAAGGAACATTACAGAGAGCAGAGTTTGGAGACTGGGGTGGAGAAGGACTGTTTCAGAGAGTAGATGTTGGATACTGGGGTGCAGAAGAATTGTTGCAGAGAGCAGAATTTGGAGACTAAGGTGCAGAAGGATTGTTGAAGGGAGCAGATTTTGGAGACTGAGATCCTTAAGGACTCCTGCAGACAACAGAGTTTTGAGAATGGGGTGAAGAAGGACCGTGGCAGAGAGCAGAGTTTGGAGACTGCAGTACAGAAGGACTGTTGAGAGGTGAGATGAAGTGCAGAAGGAATGTTGAGAGGTTAGATGAAGAACGACTGTTACAGAAAGCAGAGTTTCTAGACTTGGTTGCAGAAGGATAGTTGCACAGAGCAGAGTTTTCAGACTGAAGTGAAGAAGGACTGTTTCAGAGAGCAGATGTTGGAGCCTGGGGTGCAGAAAGACATTTGCAGAGAGCTGAGTTTGGAGACTGGGTTGTAAAAGGATCGTTGCAGACAACAGAGGTTGGAGACTGAGGTGCAGGTAAACTTTTAGAGGGAACAGGGGTTGGAGACTGGGGTGTAGAAGGACTTTTACAGAGAGCAGAGTTTGGAGACTCAGGTGCAGAAGGAATGTTACAGGAATCAGAGTTTGGAAATTGGGGTGCAGAAGGACCGTTATAGAGAGCAGAGTTTGGAAACTGCGGTATAGGACTGTTATTGAGAGCAGAGGTTGGAGAGTGGGGTGCAGAAGGACTCTTACATAGAGCATAGGTTAAAGACTGAGGTGAAGAAGGATAGATACAGAGAACAGATTTTGGAGACTGGGGTTCAGGCAGACTGATACAGAAAGCAGAAGTTGGAGACCTGGGTGTAGAACGACTGTTACAAAGATCAGAGGTTGGAGACTGCGGTACAGAAGGATTGTTACAGAGAGCAGCTCTCGGAGACTGGGAGGAGAAGGACTGTTAAAGAGGACAGCAGTTGGATTCTGGGGTGTAGAAAGAATGTTACAGAGAGCAGAGTTTAAAAACTGGAGTGCAGAAGGATCTTAGAGAGAGCAGAATTTGGAGACTGTGGTGCAGAAGGACTGTTTCAGAGAGCAGAGGTTGGAGACTGGGGTCAAAAAGGATCGTTGCAGAGAGCAGAGTTTTTGACTGGGGTGTAGAAGGACTGTTTCAGAGAGCAGAAGTTGAAAAATGGGGTTCAGAAGGATTTTTGCAGATAAGCAGATTTTAGAGAATTGAGTGCAGAAGGACCGTTACATAGAGCAGAGGTTGGAGACTGAGTTGCAGAAGGACTGTTACAGAGAACAGAGTTCGGAGACTTGGGTGCAGAAGGACTGTTACAGAGAGCATAGGTTGGAGACTGGGGTTCAGTTGGAACTTACATAGAGCAGAGTTTGGAGACTGTGGTTCAAAATGACTGTTTCAGAGAGCAGATTTTGGAGACTGGGATGGAGAAGAATCGTTTTAGATTGAAGAGGTATGAGACTGGATTGCAGAAGGGCTGTTATAAAGATCAGAAGTTGGAGACTGGGTTGCAGAACTCGTATTACAGAGAGCAGAAGCTGGAGACTCTTGTGCAGAAGGACAGGTATAATGTGCAGAGTTTAAAGACTGGATTGAAGAAGGATCTTACAAAGAGCAGAGTTGGGAGACTGAGGTGCAGAAGGACTGTTACAGAGCGCCTAGGTAGGAGACTGGGGTGCAGAAGGGTCGTTGCAGAGAGTAGAGTATTCAGACTGAGGTACAGAAGAACTGTTGCAGAGAGCAGATGTTGGAGACTGGGGTACAGAAATACTATTGCAGAGAGCAGATGTTGGTAACCAGTGTGCAGTAGGACTCTTGTAGAGAGAAGAGGTTGGAGACTGGGGTGCAGAAAGACTGCTGCAGAGAGCAGAGGTTGGATACAGGGGTGCAGAAGCATCTTACAAAGAGCAGAATTTGGAGAATGAGGTGCAGATGGACTGTTGCAGAGATCAGAGGTTGGAGACTGGAGTGAATTAGGATTATTTCAGAGAGCAGAGGTTGGAGACTGGGGTGCAGAAGGATCGTTGCAGAGAAAAGATTTTGGAGACTGGGGTGCAGAAGGCCTGCTATAGAGAGCAGCGTTTGGAGACTGGCGTGCATAAGGCCTGTTACAGAGAGTAGAGGTTGGAGACTGGGGTGCAGAAGGACTCTTATAGAGAGCAGAATTTGGAGACTGGGTAGCTGAAGGATCTTACGGAGAGAAGAGTTTGGAGACCGAGGTGCAGGTGGACTGTTACAAAGAGAAGTGGTTGGACACTGAGGTGCAGAAGGACCGTGCAGAGAGGAGAGGTGTCAGACTGAGGTGTAGAAAGACTATTACAGAGAGCAGAGGTTGGAGAGTGAGGTGTAGAAGTACTGTTACAGAGAGCAGAGTTTAGAAATTGCGGTGCAGAAAGTGCGTTACAAAGACCAGAGTTTGGAGACTGCGGTATAGAAAAACTGTTACAGAGAGCAGAGGTTGGAGACTAGGGTGTAGAAGGAATATTACAGAGAGCACAGGGTGGAGACTGAGGTACAGAAGGATAGATACAGAGAGCAAAGTTTTGAGTCTGGTGTTCAGAAGGACTGATACAGAAAGCAAAGTTTGGAAACTTGGTTGCCATAGGACTGTAACAGAAAGCAGATGTTGGAGACTGGGGTGCAGAAGGACTGTTGCAGAGGACAGAGGTTGGAGACTGGGTTGCCGACACTTGCAGAAACAAGAGATTAAAGACTGGGGTGGAGAAGGAATGTTACAGAGAGCAGAGTTTGGAAACTGGAGTGCAGAAGGATCTTACAGACAGCAGAGTTTGGAGACTGTTGTGCAGAAAGACTTTTCCAAAGAGCAGAGGTTGGAGAACTTTGGTCCAGAAGGATCGTTGCAGAGAGCAGAGTTTGGAGACAGGGGTGCAGAAAGACTGTTGCAGAGAGCAGAGGTTTGAGACTGGGGTGCAGAAGGACTGTTCCAGAGAGCAGAAGTTGGAGACTGCGGTTCAGATGGCCTGTTACAGAGAGCAGAGTTTGGACATTGGGTGTAGAAAGACTGTTGCTGAGAGCACAGGTTTAAGATTTTGTTGCAGAAGCACTGTTGCAGTGAGTAGAGGTTTGAGACTGCCTTTCAGTAAAACTGTTTAAAAGGCAGAGTTTGGAAACTTAGGTGCAGAAGGACTATTGCAGAGAGCAGAGTTTGGAGACTGAGGTGCAGATGGACTGTTACAGAGAGCCGAGTTTGGAGATTGGGGTGCAGATGGACTGATACAGAAAGCAGAGTTTGGAGACTCCGGTGCAGAAGGACTGTTGCAGAGAGAAGAGGTTGGAGAATGGGGTGCAAAAGGCCTGATACACAGAGCAGAGGTTGGAGACTGGGGTGCAGAAGGACTGTTACAGACAGCAGAGTTTGGAGACAGGGTTGCAGAAGGATCTTATAGAGAGCAGAGTTTGGAGACTGTGGTACAGCAGGACTGTTACAGAGAGCAGAGGTTGGAGACTGGGGTGCAGAATGATCGTTGCAGTAAACAGAGTTTTCAGACTTAGGTGCAGAAGGACTTTTGCAGAGAGCAGATATTAAAGACTGGGGTGCAGAAAGACTGTTGCAGAGAGCAGAGGTTGGAGACTGGGGTGCAGAAAAATCGTTGTAGCGAGCAGAGGTTTGAGACAAGTGTGCAAAAGGACTGTTACAAGAACAGGAATGCAGAAGGACTGTTACAGAGGGCAAAGTTTACAGACTGGGTTGCAGAAGGATCTTACAGAGAGCAGATGTTAGAGACTGAGGTGCAGAAAGACTGTTACAGAGAGTAGAGTTTAGAGACTGAGGTGTAGAAGGACCGTTGTATAGAGCAGAGTTTCGAAAGTGAGGTGCAGAAGGATTGTTAAAGAGAGCAGAGGTTGGAGACTGGGGTGAAGAGGACTGTTGCAGATAGCAGAGTTTGGAGACTGGGGTGTAGAATGACTGTTGCAGAAAGCAGAGGTTTGAGACTTGGGTGCCAAAAGACTGGTGCAGAGAGCAGAATTTGGAGACTGAGGTCCAGAAGGACTGTTACAGAGAGATGAGGTTGGAGACTGCGGTGCAGAAAGACTGATACAGAAAGCAGAGGTTGAAGACTGGGGAGCAGAAGGACTGTTACAGAGAGCAGATTTTGGAGACTGCACTACAGGAGGACTGTTACAGAGAGCAGAGTTTGGAGACTGGTGTGGAGAAGGACTGTTTCAGTGTGCAGACCTTGGAGACTGGGGTGCAGAAGAACTGTTGCAGAGAGCATAGGTTGGAGACTGGGGTGCAGAAGAACTGCCGCAGAGAGCAGAGGTTGGAGACTGACGTGCAGAAGGAATGTTACAGAGACAAGAGATTGGAAACTGTGGTGCGGAAGTACTGATACAGAGAGCAGAGGTTGGAGACTGGGGTGCAGAAGGACAGTTACAGAGATCAGAGGTTGGGGACTGCGGTACAGAAGGACTGTTACAAAGAGCAGAGGTTGGAGACTAGGGAGCAGAAGGACTGTTAAAGAGAGCAGAGGTTGGAGACTGGGGAGCAGAAGGACTGTTAGAGAGAGCAGAGGTTGGAGACTGTGGAGAAGAAGATGTGTTAGAGAGAGCAGAGTTTGGATTCTGGGGAGCAGAAGGAATGTTACAGAGAGCAGATTTGGAAAATGGGGTACGAAAGAATCTTACAAAGAGCAGAGGTTGGAGGCTGGGGTGCAGAATCACTGTTACAGAGAGCAGATTTTGGAGACTGAGTTGCAGAAGGACTGTTACAAAAAGAAGAGATGGGAGACTGGGGTGCACAAGGATCGTTGCAGAGAGCAGAGATATCAGACTGAGTTTCAGGAGGACTGTTGCAGAGAGCAGATGTTGGAGACTGGGGTGCAGAAAGACTTTTGCAGAGAGCAGAGTTTGGAGAATGGTGTTTACAAAGACTGTTGCAGAGCGCAGATTTTGGAGACTGGGGTGCAGAAGGACTGTTACAGAGAGCAGAGTTTGGATACAGGGTTGCAGAAGTATATTACACAGAGCAGAGTTTCGAGACTGAGGTTCAATGGGACTATTACAGAGAGCAGAGTTTGGAGTTTGGGGTGTAGAAGGATCGTTGCAGATAACAGAGTTTTCATACTAAGGTGAAGAGGGACTTTTGCAGAGAGTAGAGGTTGGAGACAAGGGTGCAGAAGGACTGTTGCATAGAGCAGATGTTGGATACTGGGGTGCAGAAGGGTCGTTGCAGAGAGCAAAGGTTGGAGACTGGGATGCAGAAGGACTGTTGCAGAGAGCAGACGTCGGAGACTGGTGTGCAGAAGGATATTTGTAGACAGCAGAGGTTTGAGACCAAAGTGCCAAAGGACTGTTACAGAGAGTAGAGTTTCGAGACTGAGGTGCAGAAGGATAAATGCAGAGAGCTGACTTTGGAGAGTGAGGTGCAAAAGGACTGTTGCAGTGAGCAGACTTTGGAGACTTGGGAGCAGAACGAATATTACAGAGAGCAGAGTTTGGAAACTAGAGTGCACAAGGATCTTACAGAGAGCAGAAGTTGGAGACTGAGGTGCAGAAAGACTGTTACAGAAAGCAAAGTTTGGAGACTGGAGTGCACAAAAATCGTTGCAGAGAGCAGAGTTTTCAGACTGTGGTGCAGAAGGACTGTTGCAGGGAGCAGATGTTAGAGACTGAGGTGTAGAAGGAATTTTGCAGAGAGCAGATGTTGGAGAATGGTGTGCAAAAGAATTGTTGTAGAGATCAGAGTTTGGAGACTGGGGTGCAGAAGGATTGTTACAGAGAGCACAGGTTGGAGACTAAGGTGCAGAAAGGCTGTTACAGAAAACAGAGTTTGGAGACTGGGGTGCACAAAATCGATGCAGAGAGCAGAGTCGTTAGACTCAGGTGCAGAAAGACTGTTGCATGTTGCAGATGTTACAGACTGGGGTGCAGAAGGACCCTTACAGAGAGCAGAGGGTGGAGACTGCAGAGCAGAATAACTTTTACAGAGAGCAGACTTTGGAGACTGGGGAGCAGAATGAATTTTACAGAGAGCAGAATTTGGAAACTGGGGTGCAGAAGGGTCTTAAAGAGAGCAGAGGTTAGAGACTGAAGTGCAGAAAGACTGTTACAGAAAGCAGAATTTACAGACTAGGGTGCACAAAAAACGTTACAGAGAGCAGAGTTGCCAGACTGAGGTGCAGAAGGACTGTTGCAGGGAGCAGATGTTGGAGACTGGGGTGCAGATGGACTTTTGCAGAGAGCAGAGGTTAGAGACTGGTTTGCAAAAGGATTGTTGTAGAAAGCAGAGTTTGGAGACTGGGGTGCAGAAGGATTGTTACAGAGAGCAGAGTTTGGAGATTGTGGTGCAGAAGGACCATTGCAGAGATCAGAGTTTGTTAACTGAGGTGAAGCATAATTATTACAGAGAAGAGAAGTTGGAGCCTGGGGTGCAGAAGGAGTGTTACAGAGAGCAGAGTTTGGAGACTGGTGTTTACAAAGACTGTTGCAGAGAGCAGATTTTGGAGACTGGGGTGCAGAAGGACTGTTACAGAGAGCAGAGTTTGGATACAGGGTTACAGAAGAATATTACACAGAGCAGAGGTTCGAGACTGAGGTTCAATGGGACTATTACAGAGAGCAGAGTTTGGAGACTGGGATGCAGAAGGATCGTTGCAGATAACAGAGTTTTCAGACTGAGGTGCAGAAGAACTTTTGCAGAGAGCAGAGGTTGGAGACAAGGGTGCAGAAGGACTGTTGCATAGAGCAGATGTTGGATACTGGGGTGCAGAAGGGTCGTTGCAGAGAGCAGAGGATGGAGACTGGGATGCAGAAGGACTGTTGTAGAGAGCAGATGTCGGAGACTGGTGTGCTGAAGGATCTTTGTAGACAGCAGAGGTTTGAGACCGGAGTGCCGAAGGACTGTTACAGAGAGTAGAGTTTCGAGACTGAGGTGCAGAAGGATCAATGCAGAGAGCTGAGTTTGGAGACTGAGGTGCAAAAGGACTGTTGCAGTGAGCAGAGGTTGGAGACTGAGGTGCAAAAGGACTGTTACTGAGAGCAGACGTTGGAGACTCTGGTGCAGAAGGATCGTTGCAGAGAGCAGATGTTGGAGACATGTGTGCAGAAGGATCCTTAGAGACAACAGAGGTTGGATACTTTCGTCAGGAAGGACTTTTACAGAGAGCAGGGTTTGGAGACAGGGGTGCAGTAGGACTTATACAGAGAGCAATGTTTTGAGAATGAGGTGCAGAAAAACTGTTGCAGAAAGCAGTTTGGAGCATGGGGTGCAGAAGGAGTGTTTCAGAGAGTAGAGTTTGGAGACTGAGGTGCAGAAGGACCCTTACAGAGAGCAGAAGTTGGAGCCTGTTGTACAGAAAGACTGTTACAGAGAGCAGAGGATGGAGACAGGTGTGCAGAATTATGTTACAGAAAGCATACTTTGGAGACTAGGTGCAGAAAGACTGTTGCGAAGAGCAGAGGTTGGAGACTGGGGTGCAGAAGGATCATTGACGAGAGAAGAGATTGGAGACTGGGGTCAAAAGTCCTCCTATAGACAGAAAAGTTTAAAGACTGGGTTGCAGAAGGCCTTTTACAGAGAGCATTGCTTGGAGACTGGGGTGGAGAAGGAAAGTTACAGAGAGTAGAGTTTAAGAACTGAGTTGCATAAGGATCTTACATAGAGCAGAGGTTGGAGAGTGAGATAGAGAAGGACTGTTATAGAGAGCAGAGTTTGGAGACTGGGGTGTAGAAACACTGTTGCAGAGAGTAGAGTTTGGAGACTGGCATCAGAAGGACTGTGGCCAAGAGAAGAAGTTGGAGACTGGGGTGGAGAAGAATTGTTGCAGAGAGTAGAGGTTGGAGACTTATGTGCAGAAGAACTATTACAGAGAGCAGAGGATGCAGACTGGGGTGCAGAAGGACTGATACAGAAAGTAGAGGTTTGTGACTATGGTGCAGAAAGAGTGTTGCAGAGAGCAGATGTTGGAGACTGGGGTGCAGAAGAACTGTGGCAGAGAGCAGAGATTGGATACTGGGGTGCAGAAGGCCTGTTACAGAGAGCAGAATTTGGAGACTGGGATGCAGAAGGACTCTTAAAGTGTACAGAGTTTGCAGACTGGGTTTCAGAAGGGTCTTACACAAGGCAGACTTTGGAGGCTGAGGTACAGAAGGACTGTTACAGAGAGCAGAGGTTGGACGCTGGGGTTAAGAAGGATTCTTGCAGAGGGCAAAGTTTTCAGACTGAGGTACAGTAGAACTGTTGCAGAGAGACATATTGGAGACTGGGTGCACAAGGACTGTTGTAGTGAGCAGAGTTTGGAGACAGGGTGCAGAAGGATCATTGCAGAGAGCAGAGGTTGGAGACTGGGGTGCAGAAGAACTCTTTCGGAGAGCAGACGTTGGAGATTGGAGTGGGGAGTGACTGTTGCTCAGAGCAGAATTTAAACACTGAGTTGCAGAAGTCTTTTACAAAGAGCAGTGGTTAGAGACTTGAGTGCAGAAGTACTGATACAGAAAGCAGAGATTGGAGACTGGGGTGCAGAAGAACTGTTGTAGAGAACAGATGTTGGAGACTGGGGTGCAGAAGAACTGTTGCAGAGAGTAGAGGTTGGAGACTTGGGTACAGAAGGACTCTTACAGAGAGTAGAGGTTGGAGATTGGGGTGCAGAAGAACTGTTGCAGTAAGCAGAGGTTGAAGACTGGGGTGGAGGAAGACTTTTTCAGAGAGTAGCATTTTGAGACTGGGTGCCAAAGACTGTTGAAGAGAGCAGAGGTTGGTGACTGAAGTGCAGAACGACTGTTACAGAGAGCAGAGGTTGGAGACTGGGGTGCAGAAGGACTCATACAGAAAGCAGAGGTTGGAGACTGTGGTGCAGAAAAACTGTTGCAAAGAGCAGAGGTTGGAGACTAGGGTAGTGAAAGACTGTTGTCGAGAGCAGGTGTTGGAGACTGGGGTGCAGTAGGACTATTGCAGAGAGCAGAGGTTGCAGACTGCGGTGCAGAAGGACTGTTACAGAGAGCAGAGTTTGGAGACTGTGGTGCAGAGGACTGAAACAGAAAGAAGACGTTGTATACTGGGGTGCAGAAAGACCATTAAAGGAAACAGAGGTTGGAGACTGCGGAACAGAAGGACTGTTATAGAGAGCAGAGGTTGGAGACTGGGGTGCAGAAGAAGTGTTGTAGAGAAAAGAGGTTGGAGCCTGGGCTGCAGAAGGACCATTGCAGATAGTAGAGGTTGGAGAGTGTGTTGCAGAAGGATCTTACAGAGAGCAGAGTTTGGACACTGAGGTGCAGAAGGACTGTTGCAGAGAGCAGCGGTTAGAGACTGGGGTGCAGCAAGACTGTTGCAGAGAGCAGAGGTTG
>NW_027523919.1:0-38850 GCF_052094955.1 Ictidomys tridecemlineatus | reverse complement strand
TTGGCAGGCCCTTTCCATGAAAGTGATTCTCGCCAGTCTCTGCTTAGGGCTACATCAACAGCAAACAAACCATAGAGATAGAACTTGAAACTGCTTTATTGTGTCAAGTTTCAAAGAGCTAGCACAAACCGTGTTTGATTTAGAGTTCCAAATACATGTATCCCTATAGGAGAAAACAGAGTGAAACCTCAAAATGAAACCGGTTACTGCCAACGAACGGTTTAACCTAGAAGAAAGAAATTTGGCGAGCCAAGTGGGATTGGTGTACTGATCATTACCTGAAAGTTTCATCAAGATTGGGTGAAAAAGTGTGTGCTGAGATTTCAGGCAACTCGTAGTTTTTTGGAAGCTTGGCAGGCCCTTTCCATGAAAGTGATTCTCGCCAGTCTCTGCTTAGGGCTACATCAACAGCAAACAAACCATAGAGATAGAACTTGAAACTCCTTTATTGTGTCAAGTTTCAAAGAGCTAGCACAAACCGTGTTTGATTTAGAGTTCCAAATACATGTATCCCTATAGGAGAAAACAGAGTGAAACCTCAAAATGAAACCGGTTACTGCCAACGAACGGTTTAACCTAGAAGAACGAAATTTGGCCAGCCAAGTGGGATTGGTGTACTGATCATTACCTGAAAGTTTCATCAAGATTGGGTGAAAAAGTGTGTGCTGAGATTTCAGGCAACTCGTAGTTTTTTGGAAGCTTGGCAGGCCCTTTCCATGAAAGTGATTCTCGCCAGTCTCTGCTTAGGGCTATATCAACAGCAAACAAACCATAGAGATAGAACTTGAAACTGCTTTATTGTGTCAAGTGTCAAAGAGCTAGCACAAACCGTGTTTGATTTAGAGTTCCAAATACATGTATCCCTATAGGAGAAAACAGAGTGAAACCTCAAAATGAAACCGGTTACTGCCAACGAACGGTTTAACCTAGAAGAACGAAATTGGGCGAGCCAAGTGGGATTGGTGTACTGATCATTACCTGAAAGTTTCATCAAGATGGGGTGAAAAAGTGTGTGCTGAGATTTCAGGCAACTCGTAGTTTTTTGGAAGCTTGGCAGGCCCTTTCCATGAAAGTGATTCTAGCCAGTCTCTGCTTAGGCTACATCAACAGCAAACAAACCATAGAGATAGAACTTGAAACTGCTTTATTGTGTCAAGTTTCAAAGAGCTAGCACAAACCGTGTTTGATTTAGAGTTCCAAATACATGTATCCCTATAGGAGAAAACAGAGTGAAACCTCAAAATGAAACCGGTTACTGCCAACCAACTGTTTAACCTAGAAGAATGAAATATGGCGAGCCAAGTGGGATTGGTGTACTGATCATTACCTGAAAGTTTCATCAAGATTGGGTGAAAAAGTGTGTGCTGAGATTTCAGGCAACTCGTAGTTTTTTGGAAACTTGGCAGGCCCTTTCCATGAAAGTGATTCTCGCCAGGCTCTGCTTAGGGCTACATCAACACCAAACAAACCATAGAGATTGAACTTGAAACTGCTTTATTGTGTCAGGTTTCAAAGAGCTGGCACAAACCGTGTTTGATTTAGAGTTCCAAATACATGTATCGCTATAGGAGAAAACAGAGTGAAACCTCAAAATGAAACCGGTTACTGCCAACGAACGGTTTAACCTAGAAGAACGAAATTGGGCGAGCCAAGTGGGATTGGTGTACTGATCATTACCTGAAAGTTTCATCAAGATTGGGTGAAAAAGTGTGTGCTGAGATTTCAGGCAACTCGTAGTTTTTTGGAAGCTTGGCAGGCCCTTTCCATGAAAGTGATTCTAGCCAGTCTCTGCTTAGGCTACATCAACAGCAAACAAACCATAGAGATAGAACTTGAAACTGCTTTATTGTGTCAAGTTTCAAAGAGCTAGCACAAACCGTGTTTGATTTAGAGTTCCAAATACATGTATCCCTATAGGAGAAAACAGAGTGAAACCTCAAAATGAAACCGGTTACTGCCAACGAACTGTTTAACCTAGAAGAACGAAATTTGGCGAGCCAAGTGGGATTGGTGTACTGATCATTACCTGAAAGTTTCATCAAGATTGGGTGAAAAAGTGTGTGCTGAGATTTCAGGCAACTCGTAGTTTTTTGGAAGCTTGGCAGGCCCTTTCCATGAAAGTGATTCTCGCCAGTCTCTGCTTAGGGCTACATCAACACCAAACAAACCATAGAGATAGAACTTGAAACTGCTTTATTGTGTCAGGTTTCAAAGAGCTGGCACAAACCGTGTTTGATTTAGAGTTCCAAATACATGTATCCCTATAGGAGAAAACAGGAAGTGAAACCTCAAAATGAAACCGGTTACTGCCAACGAACGGTTTAACCTAGAAGAACGAAATTTGGCGAGCCAAGTGGGATTGGTGTACTGATAATTACCTTAAAGTTTCATCAAGATTGGGTGAAAAAGTGTGTGCTGAGATTTCAGGCAACTCGTAGTTTTTTGGAAGCTAGGCAGGCCCTTTCCATGAAAGTGATTCTCGCCAGTCGCTGCTTAGGGCTACATCAACAGCAAACAAACCATAGAGATAGAACTTGAAACTGCTTTATTGTGTCAAGTTTCAAAGAGCTAGCACAAACCGTGTTTGATTTAGAGTTCCAAATACATGTATCCCTATAGGAGAAAACAGAATGAAACCTCAAAATGTAACCGGTTACTGCCAACGAACGGTTTAACCTAGAAGAACGAAATTTGGCGAGCCAAGTGGGATTGGTGTACTGATCATTACCTGAAAGTTTCATCAAGATTGGGTGAAAAAGTGTGTGCTGAGATTTCAGGCAACTAGTAGTTTTTTGGAAGCTTTGCAGGCCCTTTCCATGAAAGTGATTCTCGCCAGTCTCTGCTTAGGGCTACATCAACAGCAAACAAACCATAGAGATAGAACTTGAAACTGCTTTATTGTGTCAAATTTCAAAGAGCTAGCAAAAACCGTGGTTGATTTAGAGTTCCAAATACATGTATCGCTATAGGAGAAAACAGAGTGAAACCTCAAAATGAAACCGGTTACTGCCAACGAACGGTTTAACCTAGAAGAACGAAATTGGGCGAGCCAAGTGGGATTGGTGTACTGATCATTACCTGAAAGTTTCATCAAGATTGGGTGAAAAAGTGTGTGCTGAGATTCCAGGCAACTCGTAGTTTTTTGGAAGCTTGGCAGGCCCTTTCCATGAAAGTGATTCTCGCCAGGCTCTGCTTAGGGCTACATCAACACCAAACAAACCATAGAGATAGAACTTGAAACTGCTTTATTGTGTCAGGTTTCAAAGAGCTGGCACAAACCGTGTTTGATTTAGAGTTCCAAATACATGTATCCCTATAGGAGAAAACAGAGTGAAACCTCAAAATGAAACCGGTTACTGCCAACGAACGGTTTAACCTAGAAGAACGAAATTTGGCGAGCCAAGTGGGATTGGTGTACTGATCATTACCTGAAAGTTTCATCAAGATTGGGTGAAAAAGTGTGTGCTGAGATTTCAGGCAACTCGTAGTTTTTTGGAAGCTTGGCAGGCCCTTTCCATGAAAGTGATTCTCGCCAGTCTCTGCTTAGGGCTACATCAACAGCAAACAAACCATAGAGATAGAACTTGAAACTGCTTTATTGTGTCAAGTTTCAAAGAGCTAGCACAAACCGTGTTGGATTTAGAGTTCCAAGTACATGTATCCCTATAGGAGAAAACAGAGTGAAACCTCAAAATGAAACCGGTTACTGCCAACGAACGGTTTAACCTAGAAGAACGAAATTTGGCAAGCCAAGTGGGATTGGTGTACTGATCATTACCTGAAAGTTTCATCAAGATTGGGTGAAAAAGTGTGTGCTGAGATTTCAGGCACCTCGTAGTTTTTTGGAAGCTTGGCAGGCCCTTTCCATGAAAGTGATTCTCGCCAGTCTCTGCTTAGGGCTACATCAACAGCAAACAAACCATAGAGATAGAACTTGAAACTGCTTTATTGTGTCAAGTTTCAAAGAGCTAGCACAAACCGTGTTTGATTTAGAGTTCCAAATACATGTATCCCTATAGGAGAAAACAGAGTGAAACCTCAAAATGAAACCGGTTACTGCCAACGAACGGTTAAACCTAGAAGAAAGAAATTTGGCGAGCCAAGTGGGATTGGTGTACTGATCATTACCTGAAAGTTTCATCAAGATTGGGTGAAAAAGTGTGTGCTGAGATTTCAGGCAACTCGTAGTTTTTTGGAAGCTTGGCAGGCCCTTTCCATGAAAGTGATTCTCGCCAGTCTCTGCTTAGGGCTATATCAACAGCAAACAAACCATAGAGATAGAACTTGAAACTGCTTTATTGTGTCAAGTTTCAAAGAGCTAGCACAAACCGTGTTTGATTTAGAGTTCCAAATACATGTATCCCTATAGGAGAAAACAGAGTGAAACCTCAAAATGAAACCAGTTACTGCCAACGAACGGTTTAACCTAGAAGAACGAAATTTGGCGAGCCAAGTGGGATTGGTGTACTGATCATTACCTGAAAGTTTCATCAAGATGGGGTGAAAAAGTGTTTGCTGAGATTTCAGGAAACTCGTAGTTTTTTGGAAGCTTGGCAGGCCCTTTGCATGAAAGTGATTCTCCCCAGGCTCTGCTTAGGGCTACATCAACAGCAAACAAACCATAGAGAGAGAACTTGAAACTGCTTTATTGTGTCAAGTTTCAAAGAGCTAGCACAAACCGTGTTTGATTTAGAGTTCCAAATACATGTATCCCTATAGGAGAAAACAGAGTGAAACCTCAAAATGAAACCGGTTACTGCCAATGAACGGTTTAACCTAGAAGAACGAAATTTGGCGAGCCAAGTGGGATTGGTGTAGTGATCATTAACTGAAAGTTTCATCAAGATTGGGTGAAAAAGTGTGTGCTGAGATTTCAGGCAACTCGTAGTTTTTTGGAAGCTTGGCAGGCCCTTTCCATGAAACTGATTCTCGCCAGTCTCTGCTTAGGGCTACATCAACAGCAAACAAACCATAGAGATAGAACTTGAAACTTCTTTATTGTGTCAAGATTCAAAGAGCTAGCACAAACCGTGTTTGATTTAGAGTTCCAAATACATGTATCCCTATAGAAGAAAACAGAGTGAAACCTCAAAATGAAACCGGTTACTGCCAACGAACGGTTTAACCTAGAAGAACGAAATTTGGCGAGCCAAGTGGGATTGGTGTACTGATCATTACCTGAAAGTTTCATCAAGATTGGGTGAAAAAGTGTGTGCTGAGATTTCAGGTAACTCGTAGTTTTTTGGAAGCTTGGCAGGCCCTTTCTATGAAAGTGATTCTCGCCAGTCTCTGCTTAGGGATACATCAACAACAAACAAACCATAGACATAGAACTTGAAACTGCTTTATTGTGTCACGTTTCAAAGAGCTAGCACAAACCGTGTTTGATTTAGAGTTCCAAATACATGTATCCCTATAGGAGAAAACAGAGTGAAACCTCAAAATGAAACCGGTTACTGCCAACGAACGGTTTAACCTAGAAGAACGAAATTTGGCGAGCCAAGTGGGATTGGTGTACTGATCATTACCTGAAAGTTTCATCAAGATTGGGTGAAAAAGTGTGTGCTGAGATTTCAGGCAACTCGTAGTTTTTTGGAAGCTTGGCAGGCCCTTTCCATGAAAGTGATTCTCGCCAGTCTCTGCTTAGGGCTACATCAACAGCAAACAAACCATAGAGATAGAACTTGAAACTGCTTTATTGTGTCAAGTTTCAAAGAGCTAGCACAAACCGTGTTTGATTTAGAGTTCCAAATACATGTATCCCTATAGGAGAAAACAGAGTGAAACCTCAAAATGAAACCGGTTACTGCCAACGAACGGTTTAACCTAGAAGAAAGAAATTTGGCGAGCCAAGTGGGATTGGTGTACTGATCATTACCTGAAAGTTTCATCAAGATTGGGTGAAAAAGTGTGTGCTGAGATTTCAGGCAACTCGTAGTTTTTTGGAAGCTTGGCAGGCCCTTTCCATGAAAGTGATTCTGGCCAGTCTCTGCTTAGGGCTACATCAACAGCAAACAAACCATAGAGATAGAACTTGAAACTGCTTTATTGTGTCAAGTTTCAAAGAGCTAGCACAAACCGTGTTTGATTTAGAGTTCCAAATTCATGTATTTCTATAGGAGAAAACAGAGTGAAACCTCAAAATGAAACCGGTTACTGCCAACGAATGGTTTAAACTAGAAGAACGAAATTTGGCGAGCCAAGTGGGATTGGTGTACTGATCATTACCTGAAAGTTTCATCAAGATTGGGTGAAAAAGTGTGTGCTGAGATTTCAGGCAACTCGTAGTTATTTGGAAGCTTGGCAGGCCCTTTCCATGAAAGTGATTCTCGCCAGGCTCTGCTTAGGGCTACATCAACACCAAACAAACCATAGAAATAGAACTTGAAACTGCTTTATTGTGTCAGGTTTCAAAGAGCTGGCACAAACCGTGTTTGATTTAGAGTTCCAAATACATGTATCCCTATAGGAGAAAACAGAGTGAAACCTCAAAATGAAACCGGTTACTGCCAACGAACGGTTTAACCTAGAAGAACGAAATTTGGCGAGCCAAGTGGGATTGGTGTACTGATCATTACCTGAAAGTTTCATCAAGATTGGGTGAAAAAGTGTGTGCTGAGATTTCAGGCAACTCGTAGTTTTTTGGAAGCTTGGCAGGCCCTTTCCATGAAAGTGATTCTAGCCAGTCTCTGCTTAGGCTACATCAACAGCAAACAAACCATAGAGATAGAACTTTAAACTGCTTTATTGTGTCAAGTTTCAAAGAGCTAGCACAAACCGTGTTTGATTTAGAGTTCCAAATACATGTATCCCTATAGGAGAAAACAGAGTGAAACCTCAAAATGAAACCGGTTACTGCCAACGAACTGTTTAACCTAGAAGAACGAAATTTGGCGAGCCAAGTGGGATTGGTGTACTGATCATTACCTGAAAGTTTCATCAAGATTGGGTGAAAAAGTGTGTGCTGAGATTTCAGGCAACTCGTAGTTTTTTGGAAGCTTGGCAGGCCCTTTCCATGAAAGTGATTCTCGCCAGGCTCTGCATAGGGCTACATCAACACCAAACAAACCATAGAGATAGAACTTGAAACTGCTTTATTGTGTCAGGTTTCAAAGAGCTGGCACAAACCGTGTTTGATTTAGAGTTCCAAATACATGTATCCCTATAGGAGAAAACAGAGTGAAACCTCAAAATGAAACCGGTTACTGCCAACGAACGGTTTAACCTAGAAGAACGAAATTTGGCGAGCCAAGTGGGATTGGTGTACTGATCATTACCTGAAAGTTTCATCAAGATTGGGTGAAAAAGTGTGTGCTGAGATTTCAGGCAACTAGTAGTTTTTTGGAAGCTTGGCAGGCCCTTTCCATGAAAGTGATTCTCGCCAGTCTCTGCTTAGGGCTACATCAACAGCAAACAAACCATAGAGATAGAACTTGAAAATGCTTTATTGTGTCAAATTTCAAAGAGCTAGCAAAAACCGTGGTTGATTTAGAGTTCCAAATACATGTATCGCTATAGGAGAAAACAGAGTGAAACCTCAAAATGAAACCGGTTACTGCCAACGAACGGTTTAACCTAGAAGAACGAAATTGGGCGAGCCAAGTGGGATTGGTGTACTGATCATTACCTGAAAGTTTCATCAAGATTGGGTGAAAAAGTGTGTGCTGAGATTTCAGGCAACTCGTAGTTTTTTGGAAGCTTGGCAGGCCTTTCCATGAAAGTGATTCTAGCCAGTCTCTGCTTAGGCTACATCAACAGCAAACAAACCATAGAGATAGAACTTGAAACTGCTTTATTGTGTCAAGTTTCAAAGAGCTAGCACAAACCGTGTTTGATTTAGAGTTCCAAATACATGTATCCCTATAGGAGAAAACAGAGTGAAACCTCAAAATGAAACCGGTTACTGCCAACGAACTGTTTAAACTAGAAGAACGAAATTTGGCGAGCCAAGTGGGATTGGTGTACTGATCATTACCTGAAAGTTTCATCAAGATTGGGTGAAAAAGTGTGTGCTGAGATTTCAGGCAACTCGTAGTTTTTTGGAAGCTTGGCAGGCCCTTTCCATGAAAGTGATTCTCGCCAGGCTCTGCTTAGGGCTACATAAACAGCAAACAAACCATAGAGATAGAACTTGAAACTGCTTTATTGTGTCAAGTTTCAAAGAGCTAGCACAAACCGTGTTTGATTTAGAGGTCCAAATACATGTATCCCTATAGGAGAAAACAGAGTGAAACCTCAAAATGATACCGGTTACTGCCAACGAACGGTTTAACCTAGAAGAACGAAATTTGGCGAGCCAAGTGGGATTGGTGTACTGATCATTACCTGAATTTTTCATCAAGATTGGGTGAAAAAGTGTGTGCTGAGCTTTTAGGCAACTCGTAGTTTTTTGGAAGCTTTGCAGGCCCTTTCCATGAAAGTGATTCTCGCCAGTCTCTGCTTAGGGCTACATCAACAGCAAACAATCCACAGAGATAGAACTTGAAACTGCTTTATTGTGTCAAGTTTCAAAGAGCTAGCACAAACCGTGTTTGATTTAGAGTTCCAAATACATGTATCCCTATAGGAGAAAACAGAGTGAAACCTCAAAATGAAACCGGTTACTGCCAACGAACAGTTTAACCTGGAAGAACAAAATTTGGCGAGCCAAGTGGGATTGGTGTACTGATCATTACCTGAAAGTTTCATCAAGATTGGGTGAAAAAGTGTGTGCTGAGATTTCAGGCAACTCGTAGTTTTTTGGAAGCTTGGCAGGCCCTTTTTATGAAAGTGATTCTCGCCAGTCTCTGCTTAGGGCTACATCAACAGCAAACAAACCATAGAGATAGAACTTGAAACTGCTTTATTGTGTCAAGTTTCAAAGAGCTAGCACAAACCGTGTTTGATTTAGAGTTCCAAATACATGTATCCCTATAGGAGAAAACAGACTGAAACCTCAAAATGAAACCGGTTACTGCCAACGAACGGTTTAACCTAGGAGAACGAAATTTGGCGATCCAAGTGGGATTGGTGTTCTGATCATTACCTGAAAGTTTCATCAAGATTGGGTGAAAAAGTGTGTGCTGAGATTTCAGGCAACTCGTAGTTTTTTGGAAGCCTGGCAGGCCCTTTCCATGAAAGTGATTCTCGCCAGTCTCTGCTTAGGGCTACATCAACAGCAAACAAACCATAGAGATAGAACTTGAAACTGCTTTATTGTGTCAAGTTTCAAAGAGCTACTAGCACAAACCGTGTTTGATTTAGAGTTCCAAATACATGTATCCCTATAGGAGAAAACAGAGTGAAACCTCAAAATGAAACCAGTTACTGCCAACGAACGGTTTAACCTAGAAGAACGAAATTTGGCGAGCCAAGTGGGATTGGTGTACTGATCATTACCTGAAAGTTTCATCAAGATTGGGTGAAAAAGTGTGTGCTGAGATTTCAGGCAACTCGTAGTTTTTTGGAAGCTTGGCAGGCCCTTTCCATGAAAGTGATTCTCGCCAGTCTCTGCTTAGGGCTACATCAACAGCAAACAAACCATAGAGATAGAACTTGAAACTGCTTTATTGTGTCAAGTTTCAAAGAGCTAGCACAAACCGTGTTTGATTTAGAGTTCCAAATACATGTATCCCTATAGGAGAAAACAGAGTGAAACCTCAAAATGAAACCTGTTACTGCCAACGAACGGTTTAACCTAGAAGAAAGAAATTTGGCGAGCCAAGTGGGATTGGTGTACTGATCATTACCTGAAAGTTTCATCAAGATTGGGTGAAAAAGTGTGTGCTGAGATTTCAGGCAACTCGTAGTTTTTTGGAAGCTTGGCAGGCCCTTTCCATGAAAGTGATTCTCGCCAGTCTCTGCTTAGGGCTATATCAACAGCAAACAAACCATAGAGATAGAACATGAAACTGCTTTATTGTGTCAAGTTTCAAAGAGCTAGCACAAACCGTGTTTGATTTAGAGTTCCAAATACATGTATCCCTATAGGAGAAAACAGAGTGAAACCTCAAAATGAAACCAGTTACTGCCAACGAACAGTTTAACCTAGAAGAACGAAATTTGGCGAGCCAAGTGGGATTGGTGTACTGATCATTACCTGAAAGTTTCATCAAGATGGGGTGAAAAAGTGTTTGCTGAGATTTCAGGCAACTCGTAGTTTTTTGGAAGCTTGGCAGGCCCTTTGCATGAAAGTGATTCTCGCCAGTCTCTGCTTAGGGCTACATCAACAGCAAACAAACCATAGAGATTGAACTTGAAACTGCTTTATTGTGTCAAGTTTCAAAGAGCTAGCACAAACCGTGTTTGATTTAGAGTTCCAAATACATGTATCCCTATAGGAGAAAACAGAGTGAAACCTCAAAATGAAACCGGTTACTGCCAACGAACGGTTTAACCAAGAAGAACGAAATTTGGCAAGCCAAGTGGGATTGGTGTACTGATCATTACCTGAAAGTTTCATCAAGATTGGGTGAAAAAGTGTGTGCTGAGATTTCAGGCAACTCGTAGTTTTTTGGAAGCTTGGCAGGCCCTTTCCATGAAAGTGATTCTCGCCAGTCTCTGCTTAGGGCTACATCAACAGCAAACAAACCATAGAGATAGAACTTGAAACTGCTTTATTGTGTCAAGTTTCAAAGAGCTAGCACAAACCGTGTTTGATTTAGAGTTCCAAATACATGTATCCCTATAGGAGAAAACAGAGTGAAACCTCAAAATGAAACCGGTTACTGCCAACGAACGGTTAAACCTAGAAGAACGAAATTTGGCGAGCCAAGTGGGATTGGTGTACTGATCATTACCTGAAAGTTTCATCAAGATTGGGTGAAAAAGTGTGTGCTGAGATTTCAGGCAACTCGTAGTTTTTTGGAAGGTTGGCAGGCCCTTTCCATGAAATTGATTCTCGCCAGTCTCTGCTTAGGCTATATCAACAGCAAACAAACCATAGAGATAGAACTTGAAACTGCTTTATTGTGTCAAGTTTCAAAGAGCTAGCACAAACCGTGTTTGATTTAGAGTTCCAAATACATGTATCCCTATAGGAGAAAACAGAGTGAAACCTCAAAATGAAACCAGTTACTGCCAACGAACGGTTTAACCTAGAAGAACGAATTTGGCGAGCCAAGTGGGATTGGTGTACTGATCATTACCTGAAAGTTTCATCAAGATGGGGTGAAAAAGTGTGTGCTGAGATTTCAGGGAACTCGTAGTTTTTTGGAAGCTTGGCAGGCCCTTTCCATGAAAGTGATTCTCGCCAGTCTCTGCTTAGGGCTACATCAACAACAAACAAACCATAGAGATAGAACTTGAAACTGCTTTATTGTGTCAAGTTTCAAAGAGCTAGCACAAACCGTGTTTGATTTAGAGTTCCAAATACATGTATCCCTATAGGAGAAAACAGAGTGAAACCTCAAAATGAAACCAGTTACTCCCAATGAACGGTTTAACCTAGAAGAACGAAATTTGGCGAGCCAAGTGGGATTGGTGTACTGATCATTACCTGAAAGTTTCATAACGATTGGGTGAAAAAGTGTGTGCTGAGATTTCAGGCAACTCGTAGTTTTTTGGAAGCTTATCAGGCCCTTTCCATGAAAGTGATTCTCGCCAGTCTCTGCTTAGGGCTATATCAACAGCAAACAAACCATAGAGATAGAACATGAAACTGCTTTATTGTGTCAAGTTTCAAAGAGCTAGCACAAACCGTGTTTGATTTAGAGTTCCAAATACATGTATCCCTATAGGAGAAAACAGAGTGAAACCTCAAAATGAAACCAGTTACTGCCAACGAACAGTTTAACCTAGAAGAACGAAATTTGGCGAGCCAAGTGGGATTGGTGTACTGATCATTACCTGAAAGTTTCATCAAGATGGGGTGAAAAAGTGTTTGCTGAGATTTCAGGCAACTCGTAGTTTTTTGGAAGCTTGGCAGGCCCTTTGCATGAAAGTGATTCTCGCCAGTCTCTGCTTAGGGCTACATCAACAGCAAACAAACCATAGAGATTGAACTTGAAACTGCTTTATTGTGTCAAGTTTCAAAGAGCTAGCACAAACCGTGTTTGATTTAGAGTTCCAAATACATGTATCCCTATAGGAGAAAACAGAGTGAAACCTCAAAATGAAACCGGTTACTGCCAACGAACGGTTTAACCAAGAAGAACGAAATTTGGCAAGCCAAGTGGGATTGGTGTACTGATCATTACCTGAAAGTTTCATCAAGATTGGGTGAAAAAGTGTGTGCTGAGATTTCAGGCAACTCGTAGTTTTTTGGAAGCTTGGCAGGCCCTTTCCATGAAAGTGATTCTCGCCAGTCTCTGCTTAGGGCTACATCAACAGCAAACAAACCATAGAGATAGAACTTGAAACTGCTTTATTGTGTCAAGTTTCAAAGAGCTAGCACAAACCGTGTTTGATTTAGAGTTCCAAATACATGTATCCCTATAGGAGAAAACAGAGTGAAACCTCAAAATGAAACCGGTTACTGCCAACGAACGGTTTAACCTAGAAGAAAGAAATTTGGCGAGCCAAGTGGGATTGGTGTACTGATCATTACCTGAAAGTTTCATCAAGATTGGGTGAAAAAGTGTGTGCTGAGATTTCAGGCAACTCGTAGTTTTTTGGAAGCTTGGCAGGCCCTTTCCATGAAAGTGATTCTCGCCAGTCTCTGCTTAGGGCTATATCAACAGCAAACAAACCATAGAGATAGAACTTGAAACTGCTTTATTGTGTCAAGTTTCAAAGAGCTAGCACAAACCGTGTTTGATTTAGAGTTCCAAATACATGTATCCCTATAGGAGAAAACAGAGTGAAACCTCAAAATGAAACCAGTTACTGCCAACGAACGGTTTAACCTAGAAGAACGAAATTTGGCGAGCCAAGTGGGATTGGTGTACTGATCATTACCTGAAAGTTTCATCAAGATGGGGTGAAAAAGTGTGTGCTGAGATTTCAGGGAACTCGTAGTTTTTTGGAAGCTTGGCAGGCCCTTTCCATGAAAGTGATTCTCGCCAGTCTCTGCTTAGGGCTACATCAACAACAAACAAACCATAGAGATAGAACTTGAAACTGCTTTATTGTGTCAAGTTTCAAAGAGCTAGCACAAACCGTGTTTGATTTAGAGTTCCAAATACATGTATCCCTATAGGAGAAAACAGAGTGAAACCTCAAAATGAAACCAGTTACTCCCAATGAACGGTTTAACCTAGAAGAACGAAATTTGGCGAGCCAAGTGGGATTGGTGTACTGATCATTACCTGAAAGTTTCATAACGATTGGGTGAAAAAGTGTGGGCTGAGATTTCAGGCAACTCGTAGTTTTTTGGAAGCTTGGCAGGCCCTTTCCATGAAAGTGATTCTCGCCAGTCTCTGCTTAGGGCTATATCAACAGCAAACAAACCATAGAGATAGAACATGAAACTGCTTTATTGTGTCAAGTTTCAAAGAGCTAGCACAAACCGTGTTTGATTTAGAGTTCCAAATACATGTATCCCTATAGGAGAAAACAGAGTGAAACCTCAAAATGAAACCAGTTACTGCCAACGAACAGTTTAACCTAGAAGAACGAAATTTGGCGAGCCAAGTGGGATTGGTGTACTGATCATTACCTGAAAGTTTCATCAAGATTGGTGAAAAAAGTGTTTGCTGAGATTTCAGGCAACTCGTAGTTTTTTGGAAGCTTGGCAGGCCCTTTCCATGAAAGTGATTCTCGCCAGTCTCTGCTTAGGGCTACATCAACAGCAAACAAACCATAGAGATAGAACTTGAAACTGCTTTATTGTGTCAAGTTTCAAAGAGCTAGCACAAACCGTGTTTGATTTAGAGTTCCAAATACATGTATCCCTATAGGAGAAAACAGAGTGAAACCTCAAAATGAAACCGGTTACTGCCAACGAACGGTTAAACCTAGAAGAACGAAATTTGGCGAGCCAAGTGGGATTGGTGTACTGATCATTACCTGAAAGTTTCATCAAGATTGGGTGAAAAAGTGTGTGCTGAGATTTCAGGCAACTCGTAGTTTTTTGGAAGGTTGGCAGGCCCTTTCATGAAATTGATTCTCGCCAGTCTCTGCTTAGGGCTATATCAACAGCAAACAAACCATAGAGATAGAACTTGAAACTGCTTTATTGTGTCAAGTTTCAAAGAGCTAGCACAAACCGTGTTTGATTTAGAGTTCCAAATACATGTATCCCTATAGGAGAAAACAGAGTGAAACCTCAAAATGAAACCAGTTACTGCCAACGAACGGTTTAACCTAGAAGAACGAAATTTGGCGAGCCAAGTGGTATTGGTGTACTGATCATTACCTGAAAGTTTCATCAAGATGGGGTGAAAAAGTGTGTGCTGAGATTTCAGGGAACTCGTAGTTTTTTGGAAGCTTGGCAGGCCCTTTCCATGAAAGTGATTCTCGCCAGTCTCTGCTTAGGGCTACATCAACAACAAACAAACCATAGAGATAGAACTTGAAACTGCTTTATTGTGTCAAGTTTCAAAGAGCTAGCACAAACCGTGTTTGATTTAGAGTTCCAAATACATGTATCCCTATAGGAGAAAACAGAGTGAAACCTCAAAATGAAACCAGTTACTCCCAATGAACGGTTAACCTAGAAGAACGAAATTTGGCGAGCCAAGTGGGATTGGTGTACTGATCATTACCTGAAAGTTTCATAACGATTGGGTGAAAAAGTGTGTGCTGAGATTTCAGGCAACTCGTAGTTTTTGGAAGCTTGGCAGGCCCTTTCCATGAAAGTGATTCTCGCCAGTCTCTGCTTAGGGCTATATCAACAGCAAACAAACCATAGAGATAGAGCATGAAACTGCTTTATTGTGTCAAGTTTCAAAGAGCTAGCACAAACCGTGTTTGATTTAGAGTTCCAAATACATGTATCCCTATAGGAGAAAACAGAGTGAAACCTCAAAATGAAACCAGTTACTGCCAACGAACAGTTTAACCTAGAAGAACGAAATTTGGCGAGCCAAGTGGGATTGGTGTACTGATCATTACCTGAAAGTTTCATCAAGATGGGGTGAAAAAGTGTTTGCTGAGATTTCAGGCAACTCGTAGTTTTTTGGAAGCTTGGCAGGCCCTTTGCATGAAAGTGATTCTCGCCAGTCTCTGCTTAGGGCTACATCAACAGCAAACAAACCATAGAGATTGAACTTGAAACTGCTTTATTGTGTCAAGTTTCAAAGAGCTAGCACAAACCGTGTTTGATTTAGAGTTCCAAATACATGTATCCCTATAGGAGAAAACAGAGTGAAACCTCAAAATGAAACCGGTTACTGCCAACGAACGGTTTAACCAAGAAGAACGAGATTTGGCAAGCCAAGTGGGATTGGTGTACTGATCATTACCTGAAAGTTTCATCAAGATTGGGTGAAAAAGTGTGTGCTGAGATTTCAGGCAACTCGTAGTTTTTTGGAAGCTTGGCAGGCCCTTTCCATGAAAGTGATTCTCGCCAGTCTCTGCTTAGGGCTACATCAACAGCAAACAAACCATAGAGATAGAACTTGAAACTGCTTTATTGTGTCAAGTTTCAAAGAGCTAGCACAAACCGTGTTTGATTTAGAGTTCCAAATACATGTATCCCTATAGGAGAAAACAGAGTGAAACCTCAAAATGAAACCGGTTACTGCCAACGAACGGTTTAACCTAGAAGAAAGAAATTTGGCGAGCCAAGTGGGATTGGTGTACTGATCATTACCTGAAAGTTTCATCAAGATTGGGTGAAAAAGTGTGTGCTGAGATTTCAGGCAACTCGTAGTTTTTTGGAAGGTTGGCAGGCCCTTTCCATGAAAGTGATTCTCACCAGTCTCTGCTTAGGGCTATATCAACAGCAAACAAACCATAGAGATAGAACTTGAAACTGCTTTATTGTGTCAAGTTTCAAAGAGCTAGCACAAACCGTGTTTGATTTAGAGTTCCAAATACATGTATCCCTATAGGAGAAAACAGAGTGAAACCTCAAAATGAAACCAGTTACTGCCAACGAACGGTTTAACCTAGAAGAACGAAATTTGGCGAGCCAAGTGGGATTGGTGTACTGATCATTACCTGAAAGTTTCATCAAGATGGGGTGAAAAAGTGTGTGCAGAGATTTCAGGGAACTCGTAGTTTTTTGGAAGCTTGGCAGGCCCTTTCCATGAAAGTGATTCTCGCCAGTCTCTGCTTAGGGCTACATCAACAACAAACAAACCATAGAGATAGAACTTGAAACTGCTTTATTGTGTCAAGTTTCAAAGAGCTAGCACAAACCGTGTTTGATTTAGAGTTCCAAATACATGTATCCCTATAGGAGAAAACAGAGTGAAACCTCAAAATGAAACCAGTTACTCCCAATGAACGGTTTAACCTAGAAGAACGAAATTTGGCGAGCCAAGTGGGATTGGTGTACTGATCATTACCTGAAAGTTTCATAACGATTGGGTGAAAAAGTGTGGGCTGAGATTTCAGGCAACTCGTAGTTTTTTGGAAGCTTGGCAGGCCCTTTCCATGAAAGTGATTCTCGCCAGTCTCTGCTTAGGGCTATATCAACAGCAAACAAACCATAGAGATAGAACATGAAACTGCTTTATTGTGTCAAGTTTCAAAGAGCTAGCACAAACCGTGTTTGATTTAGAGTTCCAAATACATGTATCCCTATAGGAGAAAACAGAGTGAAACCTCAAAATGAAACCAGTTACTGCCAACGAACAGTTTAACCTAGAAGAACGAAATTTGGCGAGCCAAGTGGGATTGGTGTACTGATCATTACCTGAAAGTTTCATCAAGATGGGGTGAAAAAGTGTTTGCTGAGATTTCAGGCAACTCGTAGTTTTTTGGAAGCTTGGCAGGCCCTTTGCATAAAAGTGATTCTCGCCAGTCTCTGCTTAGGGCTACATCAACAGCAAACAAACAATAGAGATTGAACTTGAAACTGCTTTATTGTGTCAAGTTTCAAAGAGCTAGCACAAACCGTGTTTGATTTAGAGTTCCAAATACATGTATCCCTATAGGAGAAAACAGAGTGAAACCTCAAAATGAAACCGGTTACTGCCAACGAACGGTTTAACCAAGAAGAACGAAATTTGGCAAGCCAAGTGGGATTGGTGTACTGATCATTACCTGAAAGTTTCATCAAGATTGGGTGAAAAAGTGTGTGCTGAGATTTCAGGCAACTCGTAGTTTTTTGGAAGCTTGGAAGGCCCTTTGCATGAAAGTGATTCTCGCCAGTCTCTGCTTAGGGCTATATCAACAGCAAACAAACCATAGAGATAGAACTTGAAACTGCTTTATTGTGTCAAGTTTCAAAGAGCTAGCACAAACCGTGTTTGATTTAGAGTTCCAAATACATGTATCCCTATAGGAGAAAACAGAGTGAAACCTCAAAATGAAACCAGTTACTGCCAACGAACGGTTTAACCTAGAAGAACGAAATTTGGCGAGCCAAGTAGTGAGCTTGGTGTACTGATCATTACCTGAAAGTATCATCAAGATTGGGTGAAAAAGTGTTTGCTGAGATTTCAGGCAACTCGTAGTTTTTTGGAAGCTTGGCAGGCCCTTTCCATGAAAGTGATTCTCGCCATTTTCTGCATAGGGCAACCTCAACAGCAAAGAAACCATAGAGATAGAACTTGAAACTGCTTTATTGTGTCAAGTTTCAAAGAGCTAGCACAAACTGTGTTTGATTTAGTGTTCCAAATACATGTATCCCTATATGGGAAAACAGAGTGAAACCTCAAAATGAAACCGGTTACTGTCAACGAACGGTTTAACCTAGAAGAACGAAATTTGACGAGCCAAGTGGGCTTGGTGTACTGATCATTACCTGAAAGTATCATCAAGATTGGGTGAAAAAGTGTTTGCTGAGATTTCAGGCAACTCGTAGTTTTTTGGAAGCTTGGCAGGCCCTTTCCATTAAAGTGATTTTCGCCAGTCTCTTCTTAGGGCTACATCAACAGCAAACAAACCATAGAGATAGAACTTGAAACTGCTTTATTGTGTCAAGTTTCAAAGAGCTAGCACAAACCGTGTTTGATTTAGAGTTCCAAATACATGTATCCCTATTGGAGAAAACAGAGTGAAACCTCAATATTAAACTGGTTACTGCCAATGAACGGTTTAACCTAGAACGAAATTTGGCGAGCCAAGTGGGCTTGGTGTACTGATGATTACCTGAAAGTATCATCAAGATTGGGTGAAAAAGTGTTTGCTGAGATTTCAGGCAACTCGTAGTTTTTTGGAAGCTTGGCAGGCCCTTTCCATGAAAGTGATTCTCGCCAGTCTCTGCTTAGGGCTACATCAACAGCAAACAAACCATAGAGATAGAACTTGTAACTGCTTTATTGTTTCAAGTTTCAAAGAGCTAGCACAAACCCTGTTTGATTTAGAGTTCCAAATACATGTATCCCTATAGCAGAAAACAGAGTGAAACCTCATAATGAAACCGGTTACTGCCAAGGAAGGGTTTAACCTAGAAGAACGAAATTTGGCGAGCCAAGTGGGCTTGGTTTACTGATCATTACCTGAAAGTATCATCAAGATTGGGTGAAAAAGTGTTTGCTCAGATTTCAGGCAACTCGTAGTTTTTTGGAATCTTGGCAGGCCCTTTCCATGAAAGTGATTCTCGCCAGTCTCTGCTTAGGGCTACATCAACAGCAAACAAACCATAGAGATAGAACTTGAAACTGCTTTATTGTGTCAAGTTTCAAAGAGCTAGCACAAACCGTGTTTGATTTAGAGTTCCAAATATATGTATCCCTATAGGAGAAAACAGAGTGAAACCTCAAAATGAAACCGGTTACTGCCAACGAACGGTTTAACCTAGAAGAAAGAAATTTGGCGAGCCAAGTGGGATTGGTGTACTGATCATTACCTGAAAGTTTCATCAAGATTGGGTGAAAAAGTGTGTGCTGAGATTTCAGGCAACTCGTAGTTTTTTGGAAGCTTGGCAGGCCCTTTCCATGAAAGTGATTCTAGCCAGTCTCTGCTTAGGGCTATATCAACAGCAAACAAACCATAGAGATAGAACTTGAAACTGCTTTATTGTGTCAAGTTTCAAAGAGCTAGCACAAACCGTGTTGGATTTAGAGTTCCAAATACATGTATCCCTATAGGAGAAAACAGAGTGAAACCTCAAAATGAAACCGGTTACTGAGAACGAACGGTTTAACCTAGAAGAACGAAATTTGGCGAGCCAAGTGGGATTGGTGTACTGATCATTACCTGAAAGTTTCATCAAGATTGGGTGAAAAAGTGTGTGCTGAGATTTCAGGAAACTCGTAGTTTTTTGGAAGCTTGGCAGGCCCTTTCCATGAAAGTGATTCTCGCCAGTCTCTGCTTAGGGCTATATCAACAGCAAACAAACCATAGAGATAGAACTTGAAACTGCTTTATTGTGTCAAGTTACAAAGAGCTAGCACAAACCGTGTTTGATTTAGAGTTCCAAATACATGTATCCCTATAGGAGAAAACAGAGTGAAACCTCAAAATGAAAGCGGTTACTGCCAACGAACCGTTTAACCTAGAAGAACGAAATTTGGTGAGCCAAGTGGGATTGGTGTACTGATCATTACCTGAAAGTTTCATCAAGATTGGGTGAAAAAGTGTGTGCTGAGATTTCAGGTAACTCGTAGTTTTTTGGAAGCTTGGCAGGACCTTTCCATGAAAGTGATTCTCGCCAGTCTCTGCTTAGGGCTACATCAACAACAAACAAACCATAGAGATAGAACTTGAAACTGCTTTATTGTGTCATGTTTCAAAGAGCTAGCACAAACCGTGTTTGATTTAGAGTTCCAAATACATGTATCCCTATAGGAGAAAACAGAGTGAAACCTCAAAATGAAACCGGTTACTACCAACGAACGGTTTAACCAAGAAGAACGAAATTTGGCGAGCCAAGTGGGATTGGTGTACTGATCATTACCTGAAAGTTTCATCAAGATTGGGTGAAAAAGTGTGTGCTGAGATTTCAGGCAACTCGAAGTTTTTTGGAAGCTTGGCAGGCCCTTTCCATGAAAGTGATTCTCACCAGTCTCTGCTTAGGGCTACATCAACAGCAAACAAACCATAGAGATAGAACTTGAAACTGCTTTATTGTGTCAAGTTTCAAAGAGCTAGCACAAACCGTGTTTGATTTAGAGTTCCAAATACATGTATCCCTATAGGAGAAAACAGAGTGAAACCTCAAAATGAAACCGGTTACTGCCAACGAATGGTTTAACCTAGAAGAAAGAAATTTGGCGAGCCAAGTGGGATTGGTGTACTGATCATTACCTGAAAGTTTCATCAAGATTGGGTGAAAAAGTGTTTGCAGAGATTTCAGGCAACTCGTAGTTATTTGGAAGCTTGGCAGGCCCTTTCCATGAAAGTGATTCTCGCCAGTCTCTGCTTAGGGCTACATCAACAGCAAACAAACCATAGAGATAGAACTTGAAACTGCTTTATTGTGTCAAGTTTCAAAGAGCTAGCACAAACCGTGTTTGATTTAGAGTTCCAAATACATGTATCCCTATAGGAGAAAACAGAGTGAAACCTCAAAATGAAACCAGTTACTCCCAATGAACGGTTTAACCTAGAAGAACAAAATTTGGTGAGCCAAGTGGGATTGGTGTACTGATCATTACCTGAAAGTTTCATCAAGATTGGGTGAAAAAGTGTGTGCTGAGATTTCAGGCAACTCGTAGTTTTTTGGAAGCTTGGCAGGCCCTTTGCAAGAAAGTGATTCTCGCCAGTCTCTGCTTAGGGCTACATCAACAGCAAACAAACCATAGAGAGAGAACTTGAAACTGCTTTATTGTGTCAAGTTTCAAAGAGCTAGCACAAACCGTGTTTGATTTAGAGTTCCAAATACATGTATCCCTATAGGAGAAAACAGAGTGAAACCTCAAAATGAAACCGGTTACTGCCAACGAACGGTTTAACCTAGAAGAACGAAATTTGGCGAGCCAAGTGGGATTGGTGTAGTGATCATTAACTGAAAGTTTCATCAAGATTGGGTGAAAAAGTGTGTGCTGAGATTTCAGGCAACTCGTAGTTTTTTGGAAGCTTGGCAGGCCCTTTCCATGAAAGTGATTCTCGCCAGTCTCTGCTTAGGGCTACATCAACAGCAAACAAACCATAGAGATAGAACTTGAAACTTCTTTATTGTGTCAAGATTCAAAGAGCTAGCACAAACCGTGTTTGATTTAGAGTTCCAAATACATGTATCCCTATAGAAGAAAACAGAGTGAAACCTCAAAATGAAACCGGTTACTGCCAACGAACGGTTTAACCTAGAAGAACGAAATTTGGCGAGCCAAGTGGGATTGGTGTACTGATCATTACCTGAAAGTTTCATCAAGATTGGGTGAAAAAGTGTGTGCTGAGATTTCAGGTAACTCGTAGTTTTTTGGAAGCTTGGCAGGCCCTTTCCATGAAAGTGATTCTCGCCAGTCTCTGCTTAGGGCTACATCAACAACAAACAAACCATAGACATAGAACTTGAAACTGCTTTATTGTGTCAAGTTTCAAAGAGCTAGCACAAACCGTGTTTGATTTAGAGTTCCAAATACATGTATCCCTATAGGAGAAAACAGAGTGAAACCTCAAAATGAAACTGGTTACTGCCAACGAACGGTTTAACCTAGAAGAACGAAATTTGGCGAGCCAAGTGGGATTGGTGTACTGATCATTACCTGAAAGTTTCATCAAGATTGGGTGAAAAAGTGTGTGCTGAGATTTCAGGCAACTCGTAGTTTTTTGGAAGCTTGGCAGGTCCTTTCCATGAAAGTGATTCTCGCCAGTCTCTGCTTAGGGCTACATCAACAGCAAACAAACCATAGAGATAGAACTTGAAACTGCTTTATTGTGTCAAGTTTCAAAGAGCTAGCACAAACCGTGTTTGATTTAGAGTTCCAAATACATGTATCTCTATAGGAGAAAACAGAGTGAAACCTCAAAATGAAACCGGTTACTGCCAACGACCGGTTTAACCTAGAAGAAAGAAATTTGGCGAGCCAAGTGGGATTGGTGTACTGATCATTACCTGAAAGTTTCATCAAGATTGGGTGAAAAAGTGTGTGCTGAGATTTCAGGCAACTCGTAGTTTTTTGGAAGCTTGGCAGGCCCTTTCCATGAAAGTGATTCTAGCCAGTCTCTGCTTAGGGCTATATCAACAGCAAACAAACCATAGAGATAGAACTTGAAACTGCTTTATTGTGTCAAGTTTCAAAGAGCTAGCACAAACCGTGTTGGATTTAGAGTTCCAAATACATGTATCCCTATAGGGGAAAACAGAGTGAAACCTCAAAATGAAACCGGTTACTGCCAACGAACGGTTTAACCTAGAAGAACGAAATTTGGCGAGCCAAGTGGGATTGGTGTACTGATCATTACCTGAAAGTTTCATCAAGATTGGGTGAAAAAGTGTGTGCTGAGATTTCAGGAAACTCGTAGTTTTTTGGAAGCTTGGCAGGCCCTTTCCATGAAAGTGATTCTCGCCAGTCTCTGCTTAGGACTATATCAACAGCAAACAAACCATAGAGATAGAACTTGAAACTGCTTTATTGTGTCAAGTTTCAAAGAGCTAGCACAAACCGTGTTTGATTTAGAGTTCCAAATACATGTATCCCTATAGGAGAAAACAGAGTGAAACCTCAAAATGAAAGCGGTTACTGCCAACGAACCGTTTAACCTAGAAGAACGAAATTTGGTGAGCCAAGTGGGATTGGTGTACTGATCATTACCTGAAAGTTTCATCAAGATTGGGTGAAAAAGTGTGTGCTGAGATTTCAGGTAACTCGTAGTTTTTTGGAAGCTTGGCAGGACCTTTCCATGAAAGTGATTCTCGCCAGTCTCTGCTTAGGGCTACATCAACAACAAACAAACCATAGAGATAGAACTTGAAACTGCTTTATTGTGTCATGTTTCAAAGAGCTAGCACAAACCGTGTTTGATTTAGAGTTCCAAATACATGTATCCCTATAGGAGAAAACAGAGTGAAACCTCAAAATGAAACCGGTTACTGCCAACGAACGGTTTAACCAAGAACAACGAAATTTGGCGAGCCAAGTGGGATTGGTGTACTGATCATTACCTGAAAGTTTCATCAAGATTGGGTGAAAAAGTGTGTGCTGAGATTTCAGGCAACTCGAAGTTTTTTGGAAGCTTGGCAGGCCCTTTCCATGAAAGTGATTCTCACCAGTCTCTGCTTAGGGCTACATCAACAGCAAACAAACCATAGAGATAGAACTTGAAACTGCTTTATTGTGTCAAGTTTCAAAGAGCTAGCACAAACCGTGTTTGATTTAGAGTTCCAAATACATGTATCCCTATAGGAGAAAACAGAGTGAAACCTCAAAATGAAACCGGTTACTGCCAACGAACGGTTTAACCTAGAAGAAAGAAATTTGGCGAGCCAAGTGGGATTGGTGTACTGATCATTACCTGAAAGTTTCATCAAGATTGGGTGAAAAAGTGTTTGCAGAGATTTCAGGCAACTCGTAGTTATTTGGAAGCTTGGCAGGCCCTTTCCATGAAAGTGATTCTCGCCAGTCTCTGCTTAGGGCTACATCAACAGCAAACAAACCATAGAGATAGAACTTGAAACTGCTTTATTGTGTCAAGTTTCAAAGAGCTAGCACAAACCGTGTTTGATTTAGAGTTCCAAATACATGTATCCCTATAGGAGAAAACAGAGTGAAACCTCAAAATGAAAGCAGTTACTCCCAATGAACGGTTTAACCTAGAAGAACAAAATTTGGTGAGCCAAGTGGGATTGGTGTACTGATCATTACCTGAAAGTTTCATCAAGATTGGGTGAAAAAGTGTGTGCTGAGATTTCAGGCAACTCGTAGTTTTTTGGAAGCTTGGCAGGCCCTTTCAATGAAAGTGATTCTCGCCAGTCTCTGCTTAGGGCTACATCAACAGCAAACAAACCATAGAGATAGAACTTGAAACTGCTTTATTGTGTCAAGTTTCAAAGAGCTAGCACAAACCGTGTTGGATTTAGAGTTCCAAATATATGTATCCCTATAGGAGAAAACAGAGTGAAACCTCAAAATGAAACCGGTTACTGGCAACGAACGGTTTACCCTAGAAGATCGAAATTTGGCAAGCCAAGTGGGATCTTTGTACTGATCATTACCTGAAAGTTTCATCAAGATTGTGTGAAAAAGTGTGTGCTGAGATTTCAGGCAACTCGTAGTTTTTTGGAAGCTTGGCAGGCCCTTTCCATGAAAGTGATTCTCGCCAGTCTCTGCTTAGGGCTACATCAACAGCAAACAAACCATAGAGATAGAACTTGAAACTGCTTTATTGTGTCAAGTTTCAAAGAGCTAGCACAAACCGTGTTTGATTTAGAGTTCCAAATACATGTATCCCTATAGGAGAAAACAGAGTGAAACCTCAAAATGAAACCGGTGACTGCCAACGAACGGTTTAACCTAGAAGAACGAAATTTGGCGAGCCAAGTGCGATTGGTGTACTGATCATTACCTGAAAGTTTCATCAAGATTTTGTGAAAAAGTGTTTGCTGAGAATTCAGGCAACTCGTAGTTTTTTGGAAGCTTGGCAGGCCCTTTCCATGAAAGTGATTCTCGCCAGTCTCTGCTTAGGGCTACATCAACAGCAAGCAAAGCATAGAGAAATGCTTTATTGTGTCAAGTTTCAAAGAGCTAGCACAAACCGTGTTTGATTTAGAGTTCCAAATACATGTATCCCTATAGGAGAAAACAGAGTGAAACCTCAAAATGAAACCGGTTACTGCCAAAGAACGGTTTAACCTAGAAGAACGAAATTTGGCGAGGGAAGTGGGATTGGTGTACTGATCATTACCTGAAAGTTTCATCAAGATTGGGTGAAAAAGTGTGTGCTGAGATTTCAGGCAACTCGTAGTTTTTTGGAAGCTTGGCAGGCCCTTTCCATGAAAGTGATTCTCGCCAGTCTCGGCTTAGGGCTACATCAACAGAAAACAAACCATAGAGATAGAACTTGAAACTGCTTTATTGTGTCAAGTTTCAAAGAGCTAGCACAAACCGTGTTTGATTTAGAGTTCCAAATACATGTATCCCTATAGGAGAAAACAGAGTGAAACCTCAATATGAAACTGGTTACTGCGAATGAACGGTTTAACCTAGAATGAAATTTGGCGAGCCAAGTGGGCTTGGTGTACTGATCATTACCTGAAAGTATCATCAAGATTGGGTGAAAAAGTGTTTGCTGAGATTTCAGGCAACTCGTAGTTTTTTGGAAGCTTGGCGGGCCCTTTCCATGAAAGTGATTATCGCCAGTCTCTGCTTAGGGCTACATCAACAGCAAACAAACAATAGAGATAGATCTTGAAACTGCTTTATTGTGTCAAGTTTCAAAGAGCTAGCACAAACCGTGTTGGATTAAGAGTTCCAAATACATGTATCCCTATAGGAGAAAACAGAGTGAAACCTCAAAATGAAACCGGTTACTGCCAACCAACGGTTTAACCTAGAAGAACAAAATTTGGCGAGCCAAGTGGACTTGGTGTACTAATCATTACCTGAAAGTATCATCAAGATTGGGTGAAAAAGTGTTTGCTGAGATTTCAGGCAACTCGTAGTTTTTTGGAAGCTTGGCAGGCCCTTTCCATGAAAGTGATTTTCGCCAGTCTCTTCTTAGGGCTACATCAACAGCAAACAAACCATAGAGATAGAACTTGAAACTGCTTTATTGTGTCAAGTTTCAAAGAGCTAGCACAAACCGTGTTTGATTTAGAGTTCCAAATACATGTACCTCTATAGGAGAAAACAGAGTGAAACCTCAAAATAAAAACGGTTACTGCCAACGAACGGTTTAACCTAGAAGAACGAAATTTGGCGAGCCAAGTGAGCTTGGTGTACTGATCATTACCTGAAAGTATCATCAAGATTGGGTGAAAAAGTGTTTGCTGAGATTTCAGGCAACTCGTAGTTTTTTGGAAGCTTGGCAGGCCCTTTCCATGAAAGTGATTCTCGCCATTTTCTGCATAGGGCAACCTCAACAGCAAAGAAACCATAGAGATAGAACTTGAAACTGCTTTATTGTGTCAAGTTTCAAAGAGCTAGCACAAACTGTGTTTGATTTAGTGTTCCAAATACATGTATCCCTATATGGGAAAACAGAGTGAAACCTCAAAATGAAACCGGTTACTGTCAACGAACGGTTTAACCTAGAAGAACGAAATTTGACGAGCCAAGTGGGCTTGGTGTACTGATCATTACCTGAAAGTATCATCAAGATTGGGTGAAAAAGTGTTTGCTGAGATTTCAGGCAACTCGTAGTTTTTTGGAAGCTTGGCAGGCCCTTTCCATTAAAGTGATTTTCGCCAGTCTCTTCTTAGGGCTACATCAACAGCAAACAAACCATAGAGATAGAACTTGAAACTGCTTTATTGTGTCAAGTTTCAAAGAGCTAGCACAAACCGTGTTTGATTTAGAGTTCCAAATACATGTATCCCTATTGGAGAAAACAGAGTGAAACCTCAATATTAAACTGGTTACTGCCAATGAACGGTTTAACCTAGAACGAAATTTGGCGAGCCAAGTGGGCTTGGTGTACTGATGATTACCTGAAAGTATCATCAAGATTGGGTGAAAAAGTGTTTGCTGAGATTTCAGGCAACTCGTAGTTTTTTGGAAGCTTGGCAGGCCCTTTCCATGAAAGTGATTCTCGCCAGTCTCTGCTTAGGGCTACATCAACAGCAAACAAACCATAGAGATAGAACTTGTAACTGCTTTATTGTTTCAAGTTTCAAAGAGCTAGCACAAACCCTGTTTGATTTAGAGTTCCAAATACATGTATCCCTATAGCAGAAAACAGAGTGAAACCTCATAATGAAACCGGTTACTGCCAAGGAAGGGTTTAACCTAGAAGAACGAAATTTGGCGAGCCAAGTGGGCTTGGTTTACTGATCATTACCTGAAAGTATCATCAAGATTGGGTGAAAAAGTGTTTGCTCAGATTTCAGGCAACTCGTAGTTTTTTGGAATCTTGGCAGGCCCTTTCCATGAAAGTGATTCTCGCCAGTCTCTGCTTAGGGCTACATCAACAGCAAACAAACCATAGAGATAGAACTTGAAACTGCTTTATTGTGTCAAGTTTCAAAGAGCTAGCACAAACCGTGTTTGATTTAGAGTTCCAAATATATGTATCCCTATAGGAGAAAACAGAGTGAAACCTCAAAATGAAACCGGTTACTGCCAACGAAAGGTTTAACCTAGAATAACGAAATTTGGCGAGCCAAGTGGGATTGGTGTACTGATCATTACCTGAAAGTATCATCAAGATTGGGTGAAAAAGTGTTTGCTGAGATTTCAGGCAACTCGTAGTTTTTTGGAAGCTTGGCAGGCCCTTTCCATGAACGTGATTCTCGCCAGTCTCTGCTTAGGGCTACATCAACAGCAAACAAACCATAGAGATAGAACTTGAAACTGCTTTATTGTGTCAAGTTTCAAAGAGCTAGCACAAACCGTGTTTGATTTAGAGTTCCAAATACATGTATCCGTATAGGAGAAAACAGAGTGAAACCTCAATATGAAACTGGTTACTGCCAGTGAACGGTTTAACATAGAATGAAATTTGGCGAGCCAAGTGGGCTTGGTGTACTGATCATTACCTGAAAGTATCATCAGGATTGGGTGAAAAAGTGTTTGCTGAGATTTCAGGCAACTCGTAGTTTTTTGGAAGCTTGGCAGGCCCTTTCCATGAAAGTGATTCTCGCTAGTCTCTGCTTAGGACTACATCAACAGCAAACAAACCATACAGATAGAACGTGAAATTGCTTTAATTTGTCAAGTTTCAAAGAGCTAGCAAAAACCGTGTTGGATTTAGAGTTGCAAATACATGTATCCCTGTAGGAAAAAACAGAGTGAAACCTCAAAATGTAACCGGTTACTGCCAACGAACGGTTTAACCTAGAAGAACGAAATTTGGCGAGCCAAGTGGGATTGGTGTACTGATCATTACCTGAAAGTATCATCAAGATTGGGTGAAATAATGTTTGCTGAGATTTCAGGCAACTCGTAGTTTTTTAAAGCTTGGCAGGCCCTTTCCATGAAAGTGATTCTCGCCAGTCTCTGCTTAGGGCTACATCAACAGCAAACAAACCATAGAGATAGAACTTGAAACTGCTTTATTGTGTCAAGTTTCAAAGAGCTAGCACAAACCGTGTTTGATTTAGAGTTCCAAATACATGTATCCCTATAGGAGAAAACAGAGTGAAACCTCAAAATGAAACCGGTTACTGCCAACGAACGGTTTAACCTAGAAGAACGAAATTTGGCGAGCCAAGTGGGATTGGTGTACTGATCATTACCTGAAAGTTTCATCAAGATTGGGTGAAAAAGTGTGTGCTGAGATTTCAGGCAACTCGTAGTTTTTTGGAAGCTTGGCAGGCCCTTTCCATGAAAGTGATTCTCGCCAGTCTCTGCTTAGGGCTACATCAACAGCAAACAAACCATAGAGATAGAACTTGAAACTGCTTTATTGTGTCAAGTTTCAAAGAGCTAGCACAAACCTTGTTTGATTTAGAGTTCCAAATACATGTATCCCTATAGGAGAAAACAGAGTGAAACCTCAAAATGAAACCGGTTACTGCCAACGAACGGTTTAACCTAGAAGAAAGAAATATGGCGAGCCAAGTGGGATTGGTGTACTGATCATTACCTGAAAGTTTCATCAAGATTGGGTGAAAAAGTGTGTGCTGAGATTTCAGGAAACTCGTAGTTTTTTGGAAGCTTGGCAGGCCCTTTCCATGAAAGTGATTCTCGCCAGTCTCTGCTTAGGGCTATATCAACAGCAAACAAACCATAGAGATAGAACTTGAAACTGCTTTATTGTGTCAAGTTTCAAAGAGCTAGCACAAACCGTGTTTGATTTAGAGTTCCAAATACATGTATCCCTATAGGAGAAAACAGAGTGAAACCTCAAAATGAAACCGGTTACTGCCAACGAAAGGTTTAACCTAGAATAACGAAATTTGGCGAGCCAAGTGGGATTGGTGTACTGATCATTACCTGAAAGTATCATCAAGATTGGGTGAAAAAGTGTTTGCTGAGATTTCAGGCAACTCGTAGTTTTTTGGAAGCTTGGCAGGCCCTTTCCATGAACGTGATTCTCGCCAGTCTCTGCTTAGGGCTACATCAACAGCAAACAAACCATAGAGATAGAACTTGAAACTGCTTTATTGTGTCAAGTTTCAAAGAGCTAGCACAAACCGTGTTTGATTTAGAGTTCCAAATACATGTATCCCTATAGGAGAAAACAGAGTGAAACCTCAATATGAAACTGGTTACTGCCAGTGAACGGTTTAACATAGAATGAAATTTGGCGAGCCAAGTGGGCTTGGTGTACTGATCATTACCTGAAAGTATCATCAGGATTGGGTGAAAAAGTGTTTGCTGAGATTTCAGGCAACTCGTAGTTTTTTGGAAGCTTGGCAGGCCCTTTCCATGAAAGTGATTCTCGCCAGTCTCTGCTTAGGGCTACATCAACAGCAAACAAACCATAGAGATAGAACTTGAAACTGCTTTATTGTGTCAAGTTTCAAAGAGCTAGCCCAAACCGTGTTTGATTTAGAGTTCCAAATACATGTATTCCTATAGGAGAAAACAGAGTGAAACCTCAAAATGAAACCGGTTACTACCAACGAACGGTTTAACCTAGAAGAACGAAATTTGGCGAGCCAAGTGGGATTGGTGTACTGATCATTACCTGAAAGTTTCATCAAGTTTGGGTGAATAAGTGTGTGCTGAGATTTCAGGCAACTCGTAGTTTTTTGGAAGCTTGGCAGGCCCTTTCCATGAAAGTGATTCTCGCCAGTCTCTGCTTAGGGCTACATCAACAGCAAACAAACCATAGAGATAGAACTTGAAAATGCTTTATTGTGTCAAGTTTCAAAGAGCTAGCACAAACCGTGTTGGATTTAGAGTTCCAAATACATGTATCCCTATAGGAGAAAACAGAGTGAAACCTCAAAATGAAACCGGTTACTGCCAACGAACGGTTTAACCTAGAAGAACGAAATTTGGCGAGCCAAGTGGGATTGGTGTACTGATCATTACCTGAAAGTTTCATCAAGATTGGGTGAAAAAGTGTGTGCTGAGATTTCAGGTAACTCGTAGTTTTTTGGAAGCTTGGCAGGACCTTTCCATGAAAGTGATTCTCGCCAGTCTCTGCTTAGGGCTACATCAAACAACAAACAAACCATAGAGATAGAACTTGAAACTGCTTTATTGTGTCATGTTTCAAAGAGCTAGCACAAACCGTGTTTGATTTAGAGTTCCAAATACATGTATCCCTATAGGAGAAAACAGAGTGAAACCTCAAATTGAAACCGGTTACTGCCAACGAACGGTTTAACCAAGAAGAACGAAATTTGGCGAGCCAAGTGGCATTGGTGTACTGATCATTACCTGAAAGTTTCATCAAGATTGGGTGAAAAAGTGTGTGCTGAGATTTCAGGCAACTCGAAGTTTTTTGGAAGCTTGGCAGGCCCTTTCCATGAAAGTGATTCTCACCAGTCTCTGCTTAGGGCTACATCAACAGCAAACAAACCATAGAGATAGAACTTGAAACTGCTTTATTGTGTCAAGTTTCAAAGAGCTAGCACAAACCGTGTTTGATTTAGAGTTCCAAATACATGTATCCCTATAGGAGAAAACAGAGTGAAACCTCAAAATGAAACCGGTTACTGCCAACGAACGGTTTAACCTAGAAGAAAGAAATTTGGCGAGCCAAGTGGGATTGGTGTACTGATCATTACCTGAAAGTTTCATCAAGATTGGGTGAAAAAGTGTTTGCAGAGATTTCAGGCAACTCGTAGTTATTTGGAAGCTTGGCAGGCCCTTTCCATGAAAGTGATTCTCGCCAGTCTCTGCTTAGGGCTACATCAACAGCAAACAAACCATAGAGATAGAACTTGAAACTGCTTTATTGTGTCAAGTTTCAAAGAGCTAGCACAAACCGTGTTTGATTTAGAGTTCCAAATACATGTATCCCTATAGGAGAAAACAGAGTGAAACCTCAAAATGAAACCAGTTACTCCCAATGAACGGTTTAACCTAGAAGAACAAAATTTGGTGAGCCAAGTGGGATTGGTGTACTGATCATTACCTGAAAGTTTCATCAAGATTGGGTGAAAAAGTGTGTGCTGAGATTTCAGGCAACTCGTAGTTTTTTGGAAGCTTGGCAGGCCCTTTCCATGAAAGTGATTCTCGCCAGTCTCTGCTTAGGGCTACATCAACAGCAAACAAACCATAGAGATAGAACTTGAAACTGCTTTATTGTGTCAAGTTTCAAAGAGCTAGCACAAACCGTGTTGGATTTAGAGTTCCAAATACATGTATCCCTATAGGAGAAAACAGAGTGAAACCTCAAAATGAAACCGGTTACTGGCAACGAACGGTTTACCCTAGAAGATCGAAATTTGGCAAGCCAAGTGGGATCTTTGTACTGATCATTACCTGAAAGTTTCATCAAGATTGGGTGAAAAAGTGTGTGCTGAGATTTCAGGCAACTCGTAGTTTTTTGGAAGCTTGGCAGGCCCTTTCCATGAAAGTGATTCTCGCCAGTCTCTGCTTAGGGCTACATCAACAGCAAACAAACCATAGAGATAGAACTTGAAACTGCTTTATTGTGTCAAGTTTCAAAGAGCTAGCACAAACCGTGTTTGATTTAGAGTTCCAAATACATGTATCCCTATAGGAGAAAACAGAGTGAAACCTCAAAATGAAACCGGTGACTGCCAACGAACGGTTTAACCTAGAAGAACGAAATTTGGCGAGCCAAGTGCGATTGGTGTACTGATCATTACCTGAAAGTTTCATCAAGATTTGGTGAAAAAGTGTTTGCTGAGAATTCAGGCAACTCGTAGTTTTTTGGAAGCTTGGCAGGCCCTTTCCATGAAAGTGATTCTCGCCAGTCTCTTCTTAGGGCTACATCAACAGCAAACAAACCATAGAGATAGAACTTGAAACTGCTTTATTGTGTCAAGTTTCAAAGAGCTAGCACAAACCGTGTTTGATTTAGAGTTCCAAATACATGTATCCCTATTGGAGAAAACAGAGTGAAACCTCAATATTAAACTGGTTACTGCCAATGAACGGTTTAACCTAGAACGAAATTTGGCGAGCCAAGTGGGATTGGTGTACTGATCATTACCTGAAAGTATCATCAAGATTGGGTGAAAAAGTGTTTGCTGAGATTTCAGGCAACTCGTAGTTTTTTGGAAGCTTGGCAGGCCCTTTCCATGAAAGTGATTCTCGCCAGTCTCTGCTTAGGGCTACATCAACAGCAAACAAACCATAGAGATAGAACTTGAAACTGCTTTATTGTTTCAAGTTTCAAAGAGCTAGCACAAACCCTGTTTGATTTAGAGTTCCAAATACATGTATCCCTATAGCAGAAAACAGAGTGAAACCTCATAATGAAACCGGTTACTGCCAAGGAAGGGTTTAACCTAGAAGAACGAAATTTGGCGAGCCAAGTGGGCTTGGTGTACTGATCATTACCTGAAAGTATCATCAAGATTGGGTGAAAAAGTGTTTGCTCAGATTTCAGGCAACTCGTAGTTTTTTGGAATCTTGGCAGGCCCTTTCCATGAAAGTGATTCTCGCCAGTCTCTGCTTAGGGCTACATCAACAGCAAACAAACCATAGAGATAGAACTTGAAACTGCTTTATTGTGTCAAGTTTCAAAGAGCTAGCACAAACCGTGTTTGATTTAGAGTTCCAAATATATGTATCCCTATAGGAGAAAACAGAGTGAAACCTCAAAATGAAACCGGTTACTGCCAACGAAAGGTTTAACCTAGAATAACGAAATTTGGCGAGCCAAGTGGGATTGGTGTACTGATCATTACCTGAAAGTATCATCAAGATTGGGTGAAAAAGTGTTTGCTGAGATTTCAGGCAACTCGTAGTTTTTTGGAAGCTTGGCAGGCCCTTTCCATGAACGTGATTCTCGCCAGTCTCTGCTTAGGGCTACATCAACAACAAACAAACCATAGAGATAGAACTTGAAACTGCTTTATTGTGTCAAGTTTCAAAGAGCTAGCACAAACCGTGTTTGATTTAGAGTTCCAAATACATGTATCCCTATAGGAGAAAACAGAGTGAAACCTCAATATGAAACTGGTTACTGCCAGTGAACGGTTTAACATAGAATGAAATTTGGCGAGCCAAGTGGGCTTGGTGTACTGATCATTACCTGAAAGTATCATCAGGATTGGGTGAAAAAGTGTTTGCTGAGATTTCAGGCAACTCGTAGTTTTTTGGAAGCTTGGCAGGCCCTTTCCATGAAAGTGATTCTCGCTAGTCTCTGCTTAGGACTACATCAACAGCAAACAAACCATACAGATAGAACGTGAAATTGCTTTAATTTGTCAAGTTTCAAAGAGCTAGCAAAAACCGTGTTGGATTTAGAGTTCCAAATACATGTATCCCTGTAGGAAAAAACAGAGTGAAACCTCAAAATGTAACCGGTTACTGCCAACGAACGGTTTAACCTAGAAGAACGAAATTTGGCGAGCCAAGTGGGATTGGTGTACTGATCATTACCTGAAAGTATCATCAAGATTGGGTGAAATAATGTTTGCTGAGATTTCAGGCAACTCGTAGTTTTTTGGAAGCTTGGCAGGCCCTTTCCATGAAAGTGATTCTCGCCAGTCTCTGCTTAGGGCTACATCAACAGCAAACAAACCATAGAGATAGAACTTGAAACTGCTTTATTGTGTCAAGTTTCAAAGAGCTAGCACAAACCGTGTTTGATTTAGAGTTCCAAATACATGTATCCCTATAGGAGAAAACAGAGTGAAACCTCAAAATGAAACCGGTTACTGCCAACGAACGGTTTAACCTAGAAGAACGAAATTTGGCGAGCCAAGTGGGATTGGTGTACTGATCATTACCTGAAAGTTTCATCAAGATTGGGTGAAAAAGTGTGTGCTGAGATTTCAGGCAACTCGTAGTTTTTTGGAAGCTTGGCAGGCCCTTTCCATGAAAGTGATTCTCGCCAGTCTCTGCTTAGGGCTACATCAACAGCAAACAAACCATAGAGATAGAACTTGAAACTGCTTTATTGTGTCAAGTTTCAAAGAGCTAGCACAAACCGTGTTTGATTTAGAGTTCCAAATACATGTATCCCTATAGGAGAAAACAGAGTGAAACCTCAAAATGAAACCGGTTACTGCCAACGAACGGTTTAACCTAGAAGAAAGAAATTTGGCGAGCCAAGTGGGATTGGTGTACTGATCATTACCTGAAAGTTTATTCAAGATTGGGTGAAAAAGTGTGTGCTGAGATTTCAGGCAACTCGTAGTTTTTTGGAAGCTTGGCAGGCCCTTTCCATGAAAGTGATTCTAGCCAGTCTCTGCTTAGGGCTATATCAACAGCAAACAAACCATAGAGATAGAACTTGAAACTGCTTTATTGTGTCAAGTTTCAAAGAGCTAGCACAAACCGTGTTGGATTTAGAGTTCCAAATACATGTATCCCTATAGGAGAAAACAGAGTGAAACCTCAAAATGAAACCGGTTACTGCCAACGAACGGTTTAACCAAGAAGAACGAAATTTGGCGAGCCAAGTGGGATTGGTGTACTGATCATTACCTGAAAGTTTCATCAAGATTGGGTGAAAAAGTGTGTGCTGAGATTTCAGGCAACTCGAAGTTTTTTGGAAGCTTGGCAGGCCCTTTCCATGAAAGTGATTCTCACCAGTCTCTGCTTAGGGCTACATCAACAGCAAACAAACCATAGAGATAGAACTTGAAACTGCTTTATTGTGTCAAGTTTCAAAGAGCTAGCACAAACCGTGTTTGATTTAGAGTTCCAAATACATGTATCCCTATAGGAGAAAACAGAGTGAAACCTCAAAATGAAACCGGTTACTGCCAACGAACGGTTTAACCTAGAAGAAAGAAATTTGGCGAGCCAAGTGGGATTGGTGTACTGATCATTACCTGAAAGTTTCATCAAGATTGGGTGAAAAAGTGTTTGCAGAGATTTCAGGCAACTCGTAGTTATTTGGAAGCTTGGCAGGCCCTTTCCATGAAAGTGATTCTCGCCAGTCTCTGCTTAGGGCTACATCAACAGCAAACAAACCATAGAGATAGAACTTGAAACTGCTTTATTGTGTCAAGTTTCAAAGAGCTAGCACAAACCGTGTTTGATTTAGAGTTCCAAATACATGTATCCCTATAGGAGAAAACAGAGTGAAACCTCAAAATGAAACCAGTTACTCCCAATGAACGGTTTAACCTAGAAGAACAAAATTTGGTGAGCCAAGTGGGATTGGTGTACTGATCATTACCTGAAAGTTTCATCAAGATTGGGTGAAAAAGTGTGTGCTGAGATTTCAGGCAACTCGTAGTTTTTTGGAAGCTTGGCAGGCCCTTTCCATGAAAGTGATTCTCGCCAGTCTCTGCTTAGGGCTACATCAACAGCAAACAAACCATAGAGATAGAACTTGAAACTGCTTTATTGTGTCAAGTTTCAAAGAGCTAGCACAAACCGTGTTGGATTTAGAGTTCCAAATACATGTATCCCTATAGGAGAAAACAGAGTGAAACCTCAAAATGAAACCGGTTACTGGCAACGAACGGTTTACCCTAGAAGATCGAAATTTGGCAAGCCAAGTGGGATCTTTGTACTGATCATTACCTGAAAGTTTCATCAAGATTGGGTGAAAAAGTGTGTGCTGAGATTTCAGGCAACTCGTAGTTTTTTGGAAGCTTGGCAGGCCCTTTCCATGAAAGTGATTCTCGCCAGTCTCTGCTTAGGGCTACATCAACAGCAAACAAACCATAGAGATAGAACTTGAAACTGCTTTATTGTGTCAAGTTTCAAAGAGCTAGCACAAACCGTGTTTGATTTAGAGTTCCAAATACATGTATCCCTATAGGAGAAAACAGAGTGAAACCTCAAAATGAAACCGGTGACTGCCAACGAACGGTTTAACCTAGAAGAACGAAATTTGGCGAGCCAAGTGCGATTGGTGTACTGATCATTACCTGAAAGTTTCATCAAGATTTGGTGAAAAAGTGTTTGCTGAGAATTCAGGCAACTCGTAGTTTTTTGGAAGCTTGGCAGGCCCTTTCCATGAAAGTGATTCTCGCCAGTCTCTTCTTAGGGCTACATCAACAGCAAACAAACCATAGAGATAGAACTTGAAACTGCTTTATTGTGTCAAGTTTCAAAGAGCTAGCACAAACCGTGTTTGATTTAGAGTTCCAAATACATGTATCCCTATTGGAGAAAACAGAGTGAAACCTCAATATTAAACTGGTTACTGCCAATGAACGGTTTAACCTAGAACGAAATTTGGCGAGCCAAGTGGGCTTGGTGTACTGATGATTACCTGAAAGTATCATCAAGATTGGGTGAAAAAGTGTTTGCTGAGATTTCAGGCAACTCGTAGTTTTTTGGAAGCTTGGCAGGCCCTTTCCATGAAAGTGATTCTCGCCAGTCTCTGCTTAGGGCTACATCAACAGCAAACAAACCATAGAGATAGAACTTGAAACTGCTTTATTGTTTCAAGTTTCAAAGAGCTAGCACAAACCCTGTTTGATTTAGAGTTCCAAATACATGTATCCCTATAGCAGAAAACAGAGTGAAACCTCATAATGAAACCGGTTACTGCCAAGGAAGGGTTTAACCTAGAAGAACGAAATTTGGCGAGCCAAGTGGGCTTGGTGTACTGATCATTACCTGAAAGTATCATCAAGATTGGGTGAAAAAGTGTTTGCTCAGATTTCAGGCAACTCGTAGTTTTTTGGAATCTTGGCAGGCCCTTTCCATGAAAGTGATTCTCGCCAGTCTCTGCTTAGGGCTACATCAACAGCAAACAAACCATAGAGATAGAACTTGAAACTGCTTTATTGTGTCAAGTTTCAAAGAGCTAGCACAAACCGTGTTTGATTTAGAGTTCCAAATATATGTATCCCTATAGGAGAAAACAGAGTGAAACCTCAAAATGAAACCGGTTACTGCCAACGAAAGGTTTAACCTAGAATAACGAAATTTGGCGAGCCAAGTGGGATTGGTGTACTGATCATTACCTGAAAGTATCATCAAGATTGGGTGAAAAAGTGTTTGCTGAGATTTCAGGCAACTCGTAGTTTTTTGGAAGCTTGGCAGGCCCTTTCCATGAACGTGATTCTCGCCAGTCTCTGCTTAGGGCTACATCAACAACAAACAAACCATAGAGATAGAACTTGAAACTGCTTTATTGTGTCAAGTTTCAAAGAGCTAGCACAAACCGTGTTTGATTTAGAGTTCCAAATACATGTATCCCTATAGGAGAAAACAGAGTGAAACCTCAATATGAAACTGGTTACTGCCAGTGAACGGTTTAACATAGAATGAAATTTGGCGAGCCAAGTGGGCTTGGTGTACTGATCATTACCTGAAAGTATCATCAGGATTGGGTGAAAAAGTGTTTGCTGAGATTTCAGGCAACTCGTAGTTTTTTGGAAGCTTGGCAGGCCCTTTCCATGAAAGTGATTCTCGCTAGTCTCTGCTTAGGACTACATCAACAGCAAACAAACCATACAGATAGAACGTGAAATTGCTTTAATTTGTCAAGTTTCAAAGAGCTAGCAAAAACCGTGTTGGATTTAGAGTTCCAAATACATGTATCCCTGTAGGAAAAAACAGAGTGAAACCTCAAAATGTAACCGGTTACTGCCAACGAACGGTTTAACCTAGAAGAACGAAATTTGGCGAGCCAAGTGGGATTGGTGTACTGATCATTACCTGAAAGTATCATCAAGATTGGGTGAAATAATGTTTGCTGAGATTTCAGGCAACTCGTAGTTTTTTGGAAGCTTGGCAGGCCCTTTCCATGAAAGTGATTCTCGCCAGTCTCTGCTTAGGGCTACATCAACAGCAAACAAACCATAGAGATAGAACTTGAAACTGCTTTATTGTGTCAAGTTTCAAAGAGCTAGCACAAACCGTGTTTGATTTAGAGTTCCAAATACATGTATCCCTATAGGAGAAAACAGAGTGAAACCTCAAAATGAAACCGGTTACTGCCAACGAACGGTTTACCTAGAAGAACGAAATTTGGCGAGCCAAGTGGGATTGGTGTACTGATCATTACCTGAAAGTTTCATCAAGATTGGGTGAAAAGTGTGTGCTGAGATTTCAGGCAACTCGTAGTTTTTTGGAAGCTTGGCAGGCCCTTTCCATGAAAGTGATTCTCGCCAGTCTCTGCTTAGGGCTACATCAACAGCAAACAAACCATAGAGATAGAACTTGAAACTGCTTTATTGTGTCAAGTTTCAAAGAGCTAGCACAAACCGTGTTTGATTTAGAGTTCCAAATACATGTATCCCTATAGGAGAAAACAGAGTGAAACCTCAAAATGAAACCGGTTACTGCCAACGAACGGTTTAACCTAGAAGAAAGAAATTTGGCGAGCCAAGTGGGATTGGTGTACTGATCATTACCTGAAAGTTTATTCAAGATTGGGTGAAAAAGTGTGTGCTGAGATTTCAGGCAACTCGTAGTTTTTTGGAAGCTTGGCAGGCCCTTTCCATGAAAGTGATTCTAGCCAGTCTCTGCTTAGGGCTATATCAACAGCAAACAAACCATAGAGATAGAACTTGAAACTGCTTTATTGTGTCAAGTTTCAAAGAGCTAGCACAAACCGTGTTGGATTTAGAGTTCCAAATACATGTATCCCTATAGGAGAAAACAGAGTGAAACCTCAAAATGAAACCGGTTACTGCCAACGAACGGTTTAACCTAGAAGAACGAAATTTGGCGAGCCAAGTGGGATTGGTGTACTGATCATTACCTGAAAGTTTCATCAAGATTGGGTGAAAAAGTGTGTGCTGAGATTTCAGGCAACTCGTAGTTTTTTGGAAGCTTGGCAGGCCCTTTCCATGAAAGTGATTCTCGCCAGTCTCTG
>NW_027523918.1:136189-237731 GCF_052094955.1 Ictidomys tridecemlineatus | reverse complement strand
CCAACATCTGCTCTCTGCAACAGTTTTTTTAAACCTCATTCTGAAAACTCAGCTCTTTGCAACGATCCTTGTGGACCAAAGTCTACAACCTCTGCTCTCTCTGACAGTCCTTCAGCACCTCAGTCACCAACCTCTGCTCTCTGTAATATTCTTATGCCACCCAGTCTCCAAACGCTGCTCTATGTTACAGGCCTTCTGCTCCCCAGTCTCCAAGCTCTGCTCTGTGTAACAGGTCTTTTGCACCTCAGTCTCCAACCTCTTCTCTCGGCAACGATCATTCTTCACCCCATTCTCAAACCTCTGTTCTCTGCAACAGTCCTATTGCACCCCAGTCTCCAATTTCTTCTCTCTGTAAGATAATTCTGCACACCTGTCTCCAAACTCTGCTCTCTTTAACAGTACTTCTGTACCACAGTCTCCAACCTCTATTCTCTGTAAGGGTCCTTCTTCACCCCATTCTCCAAACTCTGCTTTCTGTATCCGTCGTTCTGCACCCCAGGCTTCAACCTCTGCTCTCTGTAACAGTCTTTCCCCGCAGTCTCCAACCTCTGGTATCTCCAACAGTCGTTCTGCACCCCAGTCTGGAAACACTGCACTTTGCACACTGCTTCTGCACCCAGTCTTTAAACTCTGCTCTCTTCAAAAGTCCTTCAGCAACTCAGTCTCAAAACACTGCTCTCTGTAACAGTTTTTCTGCACCTCAGTCTTCAAAAACTGATCTCTGCAACAAGCCTTCTGCACCCCAGTCTCTAAAATCTTCTCTCTAGAACAGTCCTTCTATACACCAGTCTCCATAATTTAGTCTCTACAACAATCCTTCTGCACCCCAGTCTTCAACGTCTGCTCTCTGCAACAATCCTTCTGCACCCAAGTCTCCAAACTTTCCTCTCTGTAAGATCCTTCTGCTCCCTAGTCTCCCAACTCTACACTCAGTATCAGTCCTTTTGCACCCCAGTCTCAAAACACTGCTCCCAGTAACAGTTTTTCTGCACCTCAGTCTTAAACAACTGCTCTCTGCAACAGTCCTTCTGCACCCCAGTCTCCAACCTCTGCTCTCTAGAACAGTCCTTCTATACCCAAGTCTCCATAATCTATCATCTGCAACGATCCTTCTGCACCCCAGTCTCCAACGTTTTCTCTCTGCAACAATCCTTCTGCACCCCAGTCTCCAAACTTTCCTCTCTGTAAGATTTTTCTACACCCCAGTTTCCAAACTCTGCTCTCTGTAACACTCTTTTTGCACCCCAGTCTCCAACGTCTGCCCTCGGCAATGGTCCCTCTGCAACCCACTCTCCAACCTTGTTCTCTACAACACTTCTTCTGTACCACAGTCTTCAACCTCTGTTCTCTGTAAGGTTCCTTCTGCACCCCAGTCTCCAACCTCTGCTTTCTGTATCAGTCCTTCTCAACCACAGTCTCCAAACTCTGCTCTCTGAAACAGTCCTTCTGCACCTCACTCTTCAAACTCTGCTCTCTGAAACAGTCCTTTTGCACACCAGTCTTAAACCTCTGCTCTCTGCAAAAGTCCTTCTGAACCCCAGTCTCCAACATCTGCTCTCTGCAACAGTCCTTCTCCAGCCCAGTCTCCATCCTCTGCTCTCTGTAACAGTCCTTCAGTATTGCAGTCTCCAAACTCTGCTCTCTCTAATGGTCTTTCTCGACCCCAGTCTCCAAACTCTGCTTTCTGTACCAGTCCTTCTGCACCCTGGTCTCTAAACTCTGCTTTCTGTAACAGTCCTTCTGCAACTCAGACTACAATTTCTGCTCTCTGCAACAGTCCTTTTGCGCCCTAAACTCCAAACTCTGCTCTCTGCAACAGTCCTTCTGCACCTCAGTGTCCAAACTCTGCTCTCTGTAAGATCCTTCTGAAACCCAGTCTCCAACATCTTCTTACTGCAATGGTCCCCCTGCACCCCAGCCTCTTACCTCTGTTCTCTAAAACTGTTATTCTGCACCCCAGTCTCCAACCTCTGTGCTCTATTACATTCCTTCTCTACTGCAGCCTCCAACCTCTGTTCTCTGTAAGGGTCCTTCTGCACCCCAGTCTCCAACCACTGCTTTCTGTATCAGTCCTTTTGCACCACATTCTCCAAACTCTGCTCTTTGTAACAGTCCTTCTGCACCAAAGTCTGCAACCTCTGCTCTCTGCAATAGTCCTTCTACACCCCAGAGTCTATTCTCTGCTCTCTGCAACAGTCCTTCTGCATCCCAGTCTCCACAATCTGCTCTCTGTAACAGTCCTTCGGCACCCCAGTCTCCACCCTCTTCTCTCTGCAACGATCCTGTTACACCCAAGTCTCCAAACTCTGCTCTCTGCAGCAGTCCTTCTGCACCCCAGTCTCCAACATCTACTCTCTGTAGCATCCTTCTAAAACCCAGTCTCCGAACTCTACTCTCTGTAACAGTCTTTCTGCACACCAGTCTCAAAACTCTTCTCTCTGCAATGATCCTTCTGCACCCCAGTCTCCAAAATCTGCTCTCTGTAACAGTCTTTCGGCACCCCAGTCTCCACCCTCTTCTCTCTGCAATGATCCTGTTACACCTAAGTCTCCAAACTCTGGTCTCTGCAACAGTTTTTTTAAACCTCATTCTGAAAACTCAGCTCTTTGCAACGATCCTTGTGGACCAAAGTCTACAACCTCTGCTCTCTCTGACAGTCCTTCAGCACCTCAGTCACCAACCTCTGCTCTCTGTAATATTCTTATGCCACCCAGTCTCCAAACGCTGCTCTATGTTACAGGCCTTCTGCTCCCCAGTCTCCAAGCTCTGCTCTGTGTAACAGGTCTTTTGCACCTCAGTCTCCAACCTCTTCTCTCGGCAACGATCATTCTTCACCCCATTCTCAAACCTCTGTTCTCTGCAACAGTCCTATTGCACCCCAGTCTCCAATTTCTCCTCTCTGTAAGATAATTCTGCACACCTGTCTCCAACCTCTGCTCTCTTTAACAGTACTTCTGTACCACAGTCTCCAACCTCTATTCTCTGTAACAGACCTTCTGCACCCCAGTCTCCAAACTCTGCTGTCGGTATCTGTCGTTCTGCACCCAAGGCTTCAATCTCTGCTCTCTGTAACAGTCTTTCCCCGCAGTCTCCAACCTCTGGTATCTGCAACAGTCGTTCTGCAACCCAGTCTGGAAACACTGCACTCTGCACACTGCTTCTGCACCCAGTCTTTAACCTCTGCTCTCTTCAAAAGTCCTTCTGCACCCATGTCTCCAAACACTGCTCCCTGTAACAATATTTCTGCACCACAGTCTTGAACAACTTATCTCTGCAACAGTCCTTCTGCACCCCAGTCTCCAAACTCTGCTCTCTAGAACAGTCCTTCTATACCCATGTCTCCATAATCTACCGTCTGCAACGATCCTTCTGCACTGCAGTCTCCAACGTTTTCTCTCTGCAACAATCCTTCTGCACCCCAGTCTCCATACTTTCCTCTCTGTAAGATTTTTCTACACCCCAGTTTCCAAACTCTGCTCTCTGTAACACTTTTTTTGCACCCCAGTCTCCAACGTCTGCCCTCTGCAATGGTCCCTCTGCACCCCACTCTCCAACCTTGTTCTTTACAACAGTTCTTCTGTACCAAAGTCTTCAACCTCTGTTCTCTGTAAGGTTCCTTCTCCACCCCAGTCTCCAACCTCTGCTTTCTGTATCAGTCCTTCTCAACCACAGTCTCCAAACTCTGCTCTCTAAAACAGTCCTTCTGCACCTCACTCTTCAACCTCTGCTCTCTGCAACAGTCCTTTTGCACACCAGTCTTAAACCTCTGCTCTCTGCAAAAGTCCTTCTGAACCCCAGTCTCCAACATCTGCTCTCTGCAAAAGTCCTTCTCCAGCCCAGTCTCCATCCTCTGCTCTCTGTAACAGTCCTTCTGTATTGCAGTCTCCAAATTCTGCTCTCTGTAATGGTCCTACTGGACCCCAGTCTCCAAACTCTGCTTTCTGTACCAGTCCTTCTGCACACTGGTCTCTAAACTCTGCTTTCTGTAAGAATCCTTCTGCAACTCAGACTACAATTTCTGCTCTCTGCAACAGTCCTTCTGCGCCCTAATCTCCAAACTCTGCTCTCTGCAACAGTCCTACTGCACCTCAGTGTCCAAACTCTGCTCTCTGTAAGATCCTTCTGAAACCCAGTCTCCAACATATGCTTTCTGCAATGGTCCTTCAGCACCAGAGTCTCCAACCTCTGTTCTCTACAACATTTATTGAGCACCCCAGTCTTCAACTTCTGCTCTCTGTAACAGTCCTTCTGTACCACAGTCTCAAACCTCTGTGCTCTGTAACATTCCTTCTCTACCGCAGTCTCCAACCTCTGTTCTCTGTAAGGGTCCTTCTGCACCCCAGTCTCCAACCACTGCTTTTTGTATCAGTCCTTTTGCACCACATTATCCAAACTCTGCTCTCTGTAACAGTCCTTCTACACCAAAGTCTGCAACCTCTGCTCTCTGCAATAGTCCTTCTACACCCGTCTCTATTCTCTGCTCTCTGCATCAGTCCTTCTGCACCCCAGTCTTCAACATCTGCTCTCTGCAACAGTCCTTCTTCACCCAAGTCTCTAACTTCTGCTCTCTGCAACAGTCCTTCTGCACCACAATCACCAACCTCTTCTTTCTGTATCAGTCCTTCTGCACCCCAGTCTCCAACCTCTGCTCTCATTAACAGTCCTTCTGCACCTCTTTCTGAAAACTCTTCTCTCTGGAACGATCCTTCTGCATCTCAGTCTCAATCCTCTTCTCTCTGTAAGAGTCCTTATGTACCTCAGTCTCCAACCTGTTGTCTCTGTTAGATCCTTTTGCAACCCACTCTTTAAACTCGGCTCTCTGTAACTATCTTTCTGCACCCCAGTCTTCAATCACTGCTCTCTGAAACAGGCCTTCTGCACCCCAATCTCTAACCTATGCTGTCTATAACAGGCCTTTTGACCCCAGTCTCCAAACTCTTCTCTCTTCAACTATCCTTCTGAACCCCAGTCTCCAAAGTCTTCTCTCTGCACCAGTCCTCCTGTACCCCAGTCTCAAACCTATGCTTTCTGTAAGATCCTTCTGCACACCTGTCTCCAACCTCTGCTCTCTGTAAAAGTACTTCTGCAAGCAGTCTCCAAACTCTGCTATCTGTAAGGGTCCTTCTGCACCGCAGTCTCTAATCTGTGCTCTCTGCAACACTACTTCTGCAACCGAGTCTCCAAACTTTGCTCTCTGCAATAGATTTTCTGCACATTAGTCTCCAACCTGTGCTCTCTATAATAGTCCTACTGCACCCCAGTCTTCAACCTTTGCTTTCTGTAAAAGTCCTTCTGCACAATAGTCTCCAATCTCTGCTCTCAATAACGATCCTTCTGCACCCCAGTCTCCAAAGTCTGCTCTCTGTAATAGTCCTTCTGCACCCCAGTCTCCAACCTCTGGTCTCTGCAACAGTCCTTCTGCACCCAAGTCTCCAACATCTGCTCTCTGCAACAGTCCTTCTACACCCCAGTCTACAACTTCTGCTCTCTGCAACAGTCCTTCTACCCCCCAGTCTCGATACTCTGCTCACCCCCAAAATTTTTCTGCCCCCCAGTCACCAACCACTGTTCTCTTCAACAGTTATTCTGCACCCCAGTCTCCAACCTCTGCTCTCTTTAAATGTCCTTCTGTCCCGAAGTCTCCAACCTCTGTTCTCTGTAAGGGTCCTTATGCACCCCAGTATCCAACCTCTGCTTTCTGTATCAGTCGTATTCCACCACAGTCTCGAAAATCTGCAAGCTGTAACAGTCCTTGTGCAACTCAGTCTGCAAACTCTGCTCTCTGCAACAGTCCTTCTGCACCTCAGTCTCCAACCTCTGCTCTCTGTACGGGTCCTTCGGCACCCAAGTCTCCAACCTCTGCTTTCTGTATCAGTCCTTCTTTACCCCAGTCTCCAACCTCTGCTCTCTGTAACAATCCTTCTGCACCTCAGTCTCCAATGTCTGCTCTCTGTAACGGTCCTTCTGCACCTAAGTCTCCAACCTCTTTTCTCTGTAACAGTGCTGCTGCACCTCAGGTTCCAAATTTTGCTCTTCGTAATATCTTTCTGCAACCCAGTATTCAAACTCTGCTCTCTGTACCAATCCTTCTGCTCCCCAGTCTCCAAACTCTGCTGTCTGTAACAGGCCTTCTCCACCCCAGTCTCCAAACTCTGCTTTATGTATCAGTCCTTCTGCACCCCAGTCTCAAACCTCTGGTCTATGCAATGATCCTTCTTCACCCCAGTCTTGTACCTCTGTTCCCTACAACAATTCTTCTGCACCCCATTCTCCAAACACAGCTCTCTGTAACAGACTATCTGTTCCGCAGTATCCAACCTCTGTTTCCTTTTAGGGTCCTTCTGCACCCGAGTTTCCAACCTCTGCTTTCTGTATCAGTCCTTCGGCACCGCAGTCTCCAAACTCTGATCTGTAACAGTCCTTCTCCACCATAGTCTGCAACCTCTGCACTCTGCAATTGTCCTACTACACCCCAGTCTCAAACCTCTGCTCTCTGCAACAGTCCTTCTACACCCCAGACTCCAACCTATGCTCTCTATAACAGTACTTTTGTACTGCAGTTTCCAAACTCTTTTCTCTGTAACGGTCCTTCTGCACACCACTCTCAAAACTCTGCTTTCTCTATCAGTCCTTCTGCACTCAGTCTCCAACCTGTGCTCTGTAACAGTCCTTCTGAACCTCAGTCTCTAACGTCTGCTTGCTGCAAAAGTTTTTGGAACACCAAACTTCAAACTATGCTCTCTGCAACAGTCTTACACCCAAGTCTCCGCCATCTGCACTCTGCAACAGTCCTTCTGCACCTCAGTCTTCAACCTCTTCTCTTTGCAAAGGTCTTTATGCACCTCAGTCTTCAACATTACTCTCGGTAACAGTCCTTCTGCACCTCAGTCGCCAATCTCTGATCTCTGTAAGATCCTTCTAAAAACCAGTCTCCAAACTCTGCTTTCTATAACACTCCTTCTTCACCCCAGTCTCAAAATTCTGCTGTCTGTAACACTGCTTCAGCACCCCAGTCTGCACCCAATGTTCTCTGCAATGATCCTTCTACACCCAAGTCTCCAACCTCTACTCTCTGCAACAGTTCTTCTGCACCCCAGTCTCCTACATCTGCTCTCTGCAACAGTTTTTCTAAACTTCATTCTGATAACTCTTCTCTCTGAAAGGATCCTTCTGAACCCCAGTCTCCAACCTCTGCTTTCTCTGAGAGTCCTTCGGCACCTTAGTCACAAACCTCTGCTTTCTTTAAGATCCTTATGCCACTCAGTAACAAGTTTTATGCACCTCAGTCTTCAACAACTGCTCTCTGCAACAGTCCTTCTGCACGCATGTCTCCAACTTCTGCTCTCTGCAACAATCGTTCTGCACCCCAATCTCCAAACGTTCCTCCCTTTAAGATTTTTCTGCAACCCAGTTTCCACACTCTGCTCTCTGTAACATTCCTTCTGCAACGCAGTCTCCAACGTCTGCCCTCTGCAATGGTCCCTATGCACCCCAGTCTCCAAACTTGTTCTCTACAACAGTTTTTCTGTACCATAGTCTCTAATTTCTGTTCTCTGTAATGGTCCTTCTGCATCCCACTCTCCAAACTCTGCTTTCTGTATCAGTCCTTCTGCACCACAGTCTCCAACCTCTGCTCTCTGCAACAGTCCTTCTGCACCCCAGTATCCAACATCTGCTCTGCAACAGTCCTTTTGCACCACAGTCTCCAACGTCTGCTCTGTGTAACAGTCCTTCTGTACTGCAGTCTCCAAACTCTGCTCTATGTAACGGTCTTTCTGCAGCCCACTTTACAAACTCTGCTCTCTGTAACATTCCTTCTCCAACCCAGTCTTTAACCTCTGCTTACTACAACAGTCTTTCTGCATTCAAGTCTCCAAACTCTGCTCCCTGTAGCAGCCCTTCTGTACCTCAGTCTCAAACCTCTGCTCTCTGCAACAGTCCTTCTGCACCCCAGTTGCCAACCTCTGCTTTCGGGAAGGTTCCTTCTGCACCCCAGTTCCCAACGTCTGCTCTCTGCAACAGTCCTACTGCACCCGAGTCTCCAAACTCTGCTCTCTGTAAGATCCTTCTGCAACCCCATCTCCGAACTCTGCTCTCGGTAACAGTCTTTCTGTACCGCAGTCTTTAAACTCTGCTCCCTGTAACTGTCCTTCTGCAGCCCAGTCTCCAAACACTGCTTTCTGTATCAGTCCTTCTGCACCACAGTCTCCAACGTCTTCTCTCTGCTACAGTCCTACTGAACCCCAGTCTTCATCATCTACTCTCTGCAACAGTCCTTTTGAACCCCAGTCTCCAACCTCTGCTCTCTGTAACAGTACTTCTGTACTGCAGACTCCAACCTCTGCTCTCTGTAATGAACCTCCTGTACCACAGTCTCCAAACTCTGCTTTCTGCATCATTCCTTCTGCACCCCCATTCTCAAAACTTTGCTCTCTGCAATAGTCCTTCTGCAATCAAATCTCCAACTTCTGTTCTATGCAACAGTCCTTCTTTACCTCAGTATCCAACCTCTGTTCTCTGTAACATTCCTTCTGCACCCCAGCCTCCAAATTCTGCTCTCTGCATCAATAATACTGCACCACAGTCCCCAACCTCTGCTCTCTGTAGTGGTCCTTCTGCACCCCAGTCTTTGAACTCTGCTTTCTGTATCAGTCCTTCTGCACCTCAGTCTTCAACCTCTGCTCTCTGTAACAGTCTGTCTGCACCTCATTTTTCAAACTCTGCTCTCTGCAATTGACCTTCTGCACCTCAGTATCCAACCTCTACTCTCTGTAACAGTCCCTTATGCATCTCAGTCTCCAACCTCTACTCTCGGGAAGATACTTTTGCAAACCAATCTCCAAAATCTACTCTCTGTAACAGTCCTTCTTCACCCCTTCTCCAAATCTCTGCTCTCTGTAACAAGCTTTCTGCACCCGAGTCTTAAACATCTGATCACTGCATTAGTCCTTCTTCACCTCCACTGAATATTTTGCTCTCTTCCACGATACTTTTGCACCCCAGTCTTAAACCTCTGTTCTCTGCAACAGTCCTTCTGCATCCCAGTCTCCAACCTCTGCTCTCTGTAAAAGTCCTTCTGCACCTAAGTCTCCAAATTCTCCTCTCTGCAACAGTCCTTCTGTAACCCAGTCTCCAACCTCTTCTCTCTGCAACAATAATTCTGCACCCCAGTCTCCAACATCTACTCTCGGCAACGGTCCTTCTGCATCTCAGTCTCCAAACTCTACTCTCTGCGAGAGTGCTTCTGCACCTGAGTCTCCAACATCTGATCCCTGTAAGATTCTTCTGCAACCCAGTCTCCAAACTCTGCTCTCCGTAACAGTCCTTCTGCACCTCAGGCTCCAAACTCTGCTCTCTGTAAGGCCTTCTGCACCCCAGTCTCCAACCTCTGCTCTCTTTATCAGTCCTTCTGCACCCCAGTCTCCAACATCTGCTTTCTGTATCAGGCCTGCACACCAGTCTCCAACCTCTGCTCTCTGTTACAGTCCTTTTTGCACCTCAGTCTCTATCCTCTGCTCTCTGTAACAGTGCTTCTGCACCCCAGTCTCTAAACTCTGCTCTCTGTAAAAGTCCTTCTGCACACAAGTCTCTAATCACTGCTCTATGCAACAATCCTTCTTCACCCCAGTGTCCAAACTCTGCACTCTGTAACAGTCCTTCTACACCACAGTCTTTAATCTCTGCTCTCTGCAACAGTCCTTCTGCACCCCAGTCTCCAACCTCTGCTCTCTGCAACACTCCTTCTACACCCCAGTCTCAAACCTCTGCTCCCTGTAAGATTCTTCTGCACACCTGTATCCCAACACTGATCTCTGTAACGGTCTTTCTTAAACCTTGTCTCCAAACTCTGCTTTTTGTTTCAGTCCTTCTGCACCACAGGATTCAACCTCTGCTCTCTGTAACAGTCCTTCTACACCCCGTCTCCAACCTCTGCTCTCTGCAACAGTCCTTCTACACCCAGTCTCCAACATCTGCTCTCTGCATTTGTCCTTCTACACCTAAACTGAAAATTCTGCTCTTTTCCACGATATTTCTGTATGCCAGTCTTCAACCTCTGTTCTCTGCAACAGTTCTTCTGCATCCCAGTCTCCAAACTCTGCTCTCTATAAAACCCCTTCTGCACCTAAGTATCCAAATTCTGCTCTCTGCAACAGTCCTTCTGTAACCCAGTCTCCAACTTCTTCTCTCTGCAACAATAATTCTGCACCCCAGTCTCCAACATCTACTCTCTGCAACGGTCTTTCTGCACCTCAGTCTCCAAACTCTACTCTCTGCAAGAGTGCTTCTGCACCTGAGTCTCCAACATCTGATCTCTGTAAGATTCTTCTGCACCTCAGGCTCCAAACTCTGCCCTCTGTAAGGCCTTCTGCACCCCAGTCTCCAACCTCTGCTCTTTTAATCAGTCCTTCTGCACCCCAGTCTCCAACATCTGCTTTCTGTATAAGTCCTGCACACCAGTCTCCAACCTCTGCTCTCTGTAACAGTCCTTCTGCAACTCAGTCTCTATCCTCTGCTCTCTGTAACAGTGCTTCTGTACCCCAGTCTCTAAACTCTGCTCTCTGTAACAGTCCTTCTGCACACGACTCTCTAATCTCTGCTCTCTGCAATGATCCTTCTTCACCTCAGTGTCTAAAATCTGCTCTCTGTAACAGTCCTTCTGCACCACAGTCTTTAATCTCTGCTCTCTGCAACAGTCCTTCTGCACCCCAGTCTCCAACCTCTGTTCCCTGCAACACTCCTTCTACACCCCAGTCTCAAACCTCTGCTCCCTGTAAGATCCTTCTGCACACCTGTATCAAAAAACTGATCTCTGTAACATTCTTTCTTCAAACCCGTCTCCAAACTCTGCTTTTTGTTTCAGTCCTTCTGCACCACTTGCTTCAACCTCTGCTCTCTGCAACAGCCCTTCTGCACGTCAGTTTAAAACTCTGCACTCTGCAACATTCCTTCTGTACCCCAGTCTCCAACCTCTGCTCTCTGAAACAGTCCTCCTTCACCCCAGTTTCCAAACTCTACTCTCTTTAACAATACGTCTGCACCTCAGTCTCCAACCTCTTCTCTCAGCAACGGTCTTCATGCACCTAAGTCTCAAAGTTCTTTTCTCTGCAACAGTCCTTCTGCACCACAGTCTGCAACATCTGCTTTCTGTTAACAGTCCTTCTGTACTGCATTCTCCAACCTCTGCTCTCTGTAAAAGGCCTTCTGCACCCCAGTCTCCAACCTATGCTCTCTGTAAGATAATTCTGCACACCTGTCTCCAACCTCTGCTCTCTGTAACAGTCCTTCTGTAATGCAGTCTTCAACCTCTGCTTTATGCAACAGTCCTTCTGCACCGCAGTCTCCAATGTCTTCTCTCTGCAACATTTTTTCTACACCCCAATCTCCAAGTTTTTTTCTCTGCAAGAGTCTTTCTACACCCCAGTCTCCATACTCTGCTCACCCCAATGATCCTCTTCTGCACCCCTGTCTCGAACCCATGCTCTCTGTAATAGTCCTTCTGTACCGCAGTCTCCAAACTATTTTCTCCGTAAGTGTTTTTATGTACTCCAGTATTCAACCTTTGCTTTCTGTATCAGTCGTTTTGAACCACAGTCTCCAAACTATGTACTCTGTATCAGTCCCTCTGCAACTCAGTCTGCAACCTCTGCTTTCTGAAACAGTCCTCTTGAACCCCAGTCTCCATCCTCTGCTCTCTGCAACAGTCCTTTTGCATACCAGTCTCCAACATCTGCTCTCTGCAACAGATCTTCTCCACCCCAGTCTCCAACCTCTGCTCTTTTTAACAGTCCTTCTGTACTGCAGTTTCCAACCACTGCTCTCTGTAAGGGTCCTTCTGCACACGAGTCTCCAAGCTCTGCTTTCTGTGTAACTGTCCTTCTGCACCTTAGTCTCCAACCTCTGCTCTCTGCTACAGTTCTTCTTCACCCCAATCTCCAACCTCTACTCTTTGCAACAGTCCTTCTACACCCCAGTATAAAACATCTGTCTCTGCAACAGTCCCTTCTGCAACCCAGTCTCCAAACTCTGCTCTCTGTATTAGTCATTCTGCACCTCAGTCTCCAAGCTCTGCTCTCTGCAAAGGTCCTTCTGCACCTCAGTCTCCAAACACTACTTTCTGCAACAGTGCTTCTGAACCTCAGTCTCCAAACTCTGATCTTAGTAAGATCCTTCTGCACTCAGTCTCCAAACTCTGCTCACTGTAACGGTCATTCTGCACCCCAGTCTCCAAACACTGCTCTTTTGTAACAGGCCTTCTGCACCCCAGTCTCCAACCTCTTCTCTCTGCAATGATCCCTCTGAAGCACAGTCTCCAACCTCTACTTTCTGCAACAGTTCTTCTGCACCCCAATCTTCAACATAAGCTCTCTGCAACAGTTCTTCTGTACCTCAGTCTGAAAACTTGCTCTCTGCAATAATCCTTCTGCACCCGAGTCTCCAACCTTTGCTCTCTGAAACAGTCTTTCTGTAACTCAGTCTCCAACTTCTGCTCTGTATCAGTCCTGCACCCCTATCTCCCACATCTGCTCTCTGTAACTGTCCTTCTTCACCTCAGTCTTCTTCCTCTGCTCTGTGTTACAGGTTTCTGCATCTCAGTCTGGAACTCTGCTGACTGCAATGATCATTCTGCACCACAGTTTCCAAATCTCCTCTCTGTAATGTTCCTTCTCCACGCCAGTCTCCAACCTCTGGTTTCTGCAACGGTCCTGCTGCACCCCAGTCTCCAACCTCTGTACTCCGCAACAGTCCTTCTGCTGCCCAGTCTCCAAACACTGCTCTCTCTAATAGTCATTCTGTAACACAGTCTCCAAACTCTGCTCTCTGTAAAGGTCCTTTTGCACGCCAGTCTCCGAACTCTGCTTTCATTATCCATCTTTCGGCACCTCAGTCTCTATCCTCTGCTCTCTATAACAGTCTCTCTGTACACCATTCTCAAACTTCTGCTCTCTGCAACAGTCCTTCTGTACAACAGGCTCCAACATCTTCTCTCTGAAAAAGTCCTTGTGTACTCTAGTCTCCAACCTCACCTCTCTGAAACAGTCCTCTGTACTACAGTCTCCAACATCTGCTCTCTGCAACAGTCCTTATGAACCTCAGTCTCAAACCTCTTCTCTCTGTAAGATCCATTTAAACCCAGTCTCAAAACTCTGCTCTCTGTAAAAGTTCTTCTGCACCTCAGTCTCAGAAATCTTCTCTCTTTAACAGGCCTTCTGCACCCCAGTCTCCAAACTCTGCTCTCTGTAACAGTCCTGCTGCACCTCGGTCCACAATGTCTGCTCTCTGTAAGATCCTTCTGACACCTTGGCTAACAACACTTCTCTCTCTAACAGTTCTTCTGAACCCCAGTCTAGAACCTCTTTCTCTCTGTAACAGGCCTTTTGCAACACAATCTCCAACCTTTATTATTTCTAACAGTCTTTTTGCAGCTCAGTCTCCAACGTCTGCTCTCTGCAGCGATCCTTCTGCACTCCAGTCTCCAACATCTGCTCTCTGCAACAGAACTTCTGCACCTCAGTCTCCTACGTCTCCTCTCTTTAACACTCTTTCTGCACCCCAGTCTCTAACCTCTGTTCTCTGTAACGTCTTTCTGCACCTCAGTTTTCCAAACTCTGCTCTCTGTAACATTCCTTCTCCAACCCCAGTCTCCAACCTCTTCTTTCTTCAACGGTCCTGCTGCAACCCAGTCTCCAACCTCTGTTCTCTGCAACAGTCCTTCTACTCCCCATTCTCCAAACTCTGCTCTTTGTAACAGTCCTTCTGCAAGACAGTCTCAAACCTCTTCTATCTGTATCAGTCCTTCTGCACCACGGTTTCCAACCTCCGCTCTCTGTAACAGTCCTTCTGCAACTCTGTCTCCAAACTCTGAACTCAGCAACCCTACTTTGCACCCCATTCTCTAACCTCTGCTCTCTGTAACAGTCCTTCTGCACACCATTCTCTAACCTCTGTTCTCTTCAACAGTCCTCCTGAACAACAGTCTTCAAACTCTGTTCACTGTTATGGTCCTTATGCATCCCAGTCTCCAACCTCTGCTTTCTGTATCAGTAATTCTGCACCCCAGTCACCATCTTTTTCTCTCTGTAACATTCTGTCTGCACCTCAGTCTCCAAACTCACTCTCTGTGACAGTTCTTCTGCACTTAAGGTTTAAACTCTGCTCTCTGCAACAGTTGTTCTGAATACCAGTCTCCAACATCTGCACTCGAAAACAGTTCTTCTATAAACCATTCTCCAACCTCTGCTCTCTGTAAAAGTCCTCTTATATTGCCTTCTCTAAACTCTGCTCTTTGTAACGGTCCTTCTGCACCTCAGTCTTTAACCTCTGCTTTCTGTATCAGTCCTTCTGCACCCCAGTCTCCAACCTCTGCTCTCTGTAACAGTTCTTCTGCACCTCAATCTCCAAATTCTTCTCTCTGCAACAGTCCTACTGCACCCAAGTCTCTAACACCTGCTCCCTGCAACTTTCCTTCTTCAACCCAGTCTCCAAAATCTGCTATCTGCTACAGTCCTACTTCACCCCAGTCTCCAATCTCTACTCTGTAAAAGTTCTTCTGCACCTCTGACTCCACCTCTGCTCTCTGCAGTGGTCCTTCTGCCCCTCAGTATCCAACCTCTACTCTCTGTAATGGTCCTTCTGCCCCTCAGTCTCCAACCTCTGCTCTCTGTAAGATTCTTCTGCAACCCAGTCTCCAAACTTTGCCCTTTGCAACAGTCGTTCTGCATCCCTTCACCAAACTCTGCTCTCTGTAACAGGCCTTCTGAACCGCATTCTCCAAACTCTGTTCTTTGTTACTGTCCTTCTGCTCCCCAGGAGCCAACTTCTGTTTTTCTGTAATGATCCTTCTGCACCTAAGTTCCCAAACTCTGACATCTGCAATGGTCCTACTGCACCCAAATCTCCTACCACTGCTCTCTTTAACAGTCCTCCTTCACCCCAGTCTCCAAACTCTGCTCTCTGCACAAGTCCTTTTTTGCCCCAGTCTCCAACATCTGCTCTGTGCAACAGTCCTTCTGCACTTCAGTCTGAAAACTCTGCTCTCTGCAAGGATCCTTGTTCACCCCAGTCTCCACACTCTGCTCTCGGTATCATTTTATCTGCACCTCAGTCTTCAATTTCTGCTCTATATAAGATCTTTCTGCAACCCAGTCTCCAAACTCTGCTCTCTGGAACATTTCTTCTGCAACCCAGTATCCAATCTCTGGTCTGTGCAACAGTTCGTCTGCACCCCTGTCTCCACACTCTGCTCTCTGAAAGATCCTTCTGCACCCCAGTCTCCAAACTCTGATCTCTTTAACAGTTCTTCTTCACCCAAGTCTCCAACCTCTGCTCTCTGTAAAAATCCTTCTGCACCTCAGTCTCCAACATCTGCTCTTTCTTGCGGTCCTTCTGCACCCATTCTCCAACCTCTGTTGTCTGCAAGAGTCCTGCAGCACCTCAGTCTCCAAATTCTGCTCACTGCAACGATCCTTCTGCACCCCAGTCTCAAACTTCTGCTCTCTGCAACAGTTCTTCTGCACCCCAGTCTCCAATATCTACTCTCTTAAACAGTCCTTCTCCACCCCAGTCTCCAACCTCTGCTCTCTGTAACACTCCTTCTCTACCGTAGTCTCTAACTTCTGCTCTCTGTAAGAATCTTCTGCACCCCAGTCTCCATATTCTGCTCTCTGCAACAGTCCTTCTTCACCCAAGTCTCCAACCTCTGCTCTCTGTAACAGTCCTTGTACACCACAGTCTTCATCCTCTGCTCTGTGTAACAGTCCTTCTGCACACCAGTCTCCAATCGCTGCTCTCTGTAACAATCCTTCTGCAACCCACTCTCCAACCTCTTCTCTCTGTAACAGTCCTTCTGCACCACATTCTCAAACCTCTGCTCTCTGTTAAAGTCTTTCTATACTGCAGATTCCAACCTCTTCTCTTTGTAACGGTCCTTTTGCACTCCAATTTTCAACCCCTGTTTTAAGTAACAGTCCTTCTGCACCTCAGTCACCAAACTATGCTCTCTGTAACAGTCCTTCTGCACCTCAATCTCCAACCACTGCTCTCTGTTTCAGTCCTTCTGCGCCTAAGTCTGAAACCTCTACTCTCTGCAAGATCTTTGTGCACCCCATTATCCACCACTGCTCTCTGCAGCAGTCGTCCTGCACCCCAGTCTGTAAACTCTGTTCTCTGAAACAGTCCTTCTGCACGCCAGTCTGCAAACTCTAATCTCTGTAATGGTCTTTCTGCACCCTAGTCTGCCACCTCTGCTTTCTGTATCATAATTCTTCACCCCAGTCTCCAAAGTCTGCTCTGTGTAACAGTCCTTCTGGATCTCAGTCTCCAACCTCTGCTCTCTGCAACAGTCCTTCTGCACCCCAGTATCTAACCTCTGCTTTCTGCAACATTCCTTCTGCACCTTAGTCTCCAAACTCTGCTCTCTGTAACAGTCCTTCCCCAACCCAGTCTCCAACCTCTGCTTTCTGTATCAGTAATTCTGCACCACAGTCTCCACCTTTACTCTCTGCATCGATTCTTCTGCAACTCAGTCTCCAACCTCTGCTCTCTGCAACCGTCTCTCTGCACCCCAGTCTCCAACAGCTGCTCTCTACAACAGTCCTTCTGCACCCCAGTCTCCAACGTCTCCTCTCCTTAACACTCCTTCTGCACCCCAGTCTCCAACCTCTGTTGTTTGTAAGGTCCTTCTGCACCCCAGTTTCAAAACTCTGCTCTCTGTAACATTCCTTCTCCAACCCAGTCTCCAACTTCTGCTTTCTTCAATGGTCCTGCTGCACCCCAGTCTTCAACCTCTGTTATCTGTAAGGTCCTTCTGCACCCCAGTTTCCAAACTCTGCTCTCTGTAACATTCCTTCTCCAACCCAGTCTCCAACCTCTGCTTTCTTCAACGGTCCTGCTACAACACAGTCTCCAACCTCTGCTTTCTGTATCAGTAATTCTGCACCCCAGTCTCCAAACGTTGCTATCTGTAACATTCTTTCTGCACCTCAGTCTCCAACCTCTGCTCTCTGCGACAGTTTTTCTAAACCCAAGTTTCCAAACTCTGCTCTCTGATACAGTTCTTCTGAATCCCAGTCTCCAACATCCGCACTCTGAAACAGTTCTTTTATAAACCATTCTCTAAACTCTGCTGTCTGTAACAGTCCGCCTATATTGCAGACTCTAAACTCTGCTTTCTTTAACGGTTTTTCTACACCCCAGTCTCCAACCTCTGCTTTCTTTATCAGTCCTGCTGCACCCCAGTCTCCAAATTCTGCTCTCTGCAACAGTCCTACTGCACCCAAGTCTCCAACACCTGCTCCCTGCAACAGTCCTTCCGCACCCCAGTCTCCAACCTCTGCTATCTGCAACAGTCCTTCTGCACCTGAGTCTCCAACCTCTATTCCCTGTAACAGTCCTTCTGCACCTCAGTCTCAAACATCTGCTCTCTGTAAGATCCTTCTGCAACCCAGTCTCCAAACTCTGCCCTCCGTAACAGTCGTTCTGCATCCCTTCAGCAAACTCTGCTCTCTGTAACAGGACTTCCGCACCGCAGTCTCCAAACTCTGTTCTCTGTAACAGTCCTTCTGAACCCCAGTCTCAAACCTCTGCTCTCTACAACGATTCTACTGCACCCAGTTCCCAAGCTCTGTAATCTCCAAAAATCCTTCTACACCTCAGTTCCCAAACTCTTACCTCTGCAATGGTCCTACTGCACCCCAGTCTTAAACCTCTGCTCTCTGTGACGATACTTTTGCATCCCAGTCTCCAACCTATGCTCTCAGCAAAAGTCCTTCTGCACCCCAACCTCTGCTCTCTGTAAATTTTTCTGCACCCCAGTTTCCAAACTCTGCTCTCTGTAGCATTCCATCTCCACCCCAGTCTCCAACCTCTGTTCTCTGCAACGGTCCTTCTGCATGCCAGTCTCCAACCTATGTTCTCTGCAACAGTCCTTCTGCACCCCAGTCTCCAAACTCTTCTCTGGATATCATTTTTCCTTCACCTCAGTCTTCAAACTTTTCTCTATGTAAGATCTTTCTGCAACCCAGTCTCTAATCTCTGCTATCTGTAACAGTCCTTCTGCACCCCAGTCTCCAACCTGTACTCTGTGCAGCAGTTCGTCTGCACCCCAGTCTCTAACCTCTGCTCTCTGAAAGATCCTTGTGCACCCCAGTTACCAAATTCTGATCTTTGTCACAGTCCTTTTTAACCTCAGTCTCCAACCTCTGCTCTCTGTAACAATCCTTCTGCACCTCAGTCTCCAAAATCTGCTCTCTGCAATGGTCCTTCGGCACCCCATTTTCCAAACTCTGTAGTCTGCAAGAGTCCTTCATCACGTCATATCCAACCTTTACTCACTGCAACAATTCTACTGCACCCCAGTCTCCAACTTCTACTCTCTGAAGAATTTGTTCTTCACCCCAGTCTCCAACCTCTGATCTCTGTAACAGTTATTCTGTACCACAGTCTCTAACTTCTGCTGTCTGTAAGATCCTTCTGCACTTCAGTTTCCAAACTCTGCTCTCTGTAACATTTCTTCTCCACCCAAGTCTCCAACCTCTGCTCTTTGCAAAGGTGCTTTTGCACCGCAATCTCCAACCTCTGATTTCTGTATAAGTTCTTCAGCACCACAGTCTCAAAACTCTGCTCTCTGTTACACTCCTTTGCACCTCAGTCTCCTGACTCTGCTCTCTGCAAAAGTCTTTCTGCATTCCATTCTCAAACCTGTGCTCTCTGAAACAGACCTTCTGTACCCTAGTCTCCGAACTCTTCTCTCGGTAACAGTCCTTCTATACTGCAGTCTCCAACCTCTGTTCTCGTTAAGGTTCATTCTGGAACCAAGTCTCCAAACTCTGATTTCTGTATCAGTCTTTCTGCACCCCAGTCTCCAACCTCTTCTCTTTGTAATAAAAAGTCCTACTGCATCTAAGTCTTAAATATCTTCTCTCTGTAACTGTCCTTCTCTACCCCAGTCTCCAACTACTTCTCTGTGCAACAGTTCGTCTGCACCCCAGTCTCCACCTTCTGCTCTCTGAAAAATTTTTCTGCACCCCAGTCTCCAAACTCTGATCTTTGTCACAGTCCTTCTTCACCTCAGTCTCCAACCTCTATTCTCTGCAAAAATCCTTCTGCACCCCAGTCTCCAACTTCGGCTCTCTTAAGAAGTCTTTATCCACCCCAGTCTCCAACCACTGATCTCTGTATCAGTCCTTCTGTATCGCAGTCTCTAACTTCTGCTCTCTGTAAGATCCTTCTGCACCGAAGTCTCCAACCTCTGCTTACTGTATCAGTCCTTCAGCACCACAGTCTCCAAACTCTGCTCTCTTTTAGAGTCCTTCTACACCTCAGTCACCAAACTCTGCTCTCTGCAAAAGACCTTCTGTACCCTAGTCTCCAACCTCTGCTCTCTGTAACAGTCCTTCTATACTGCAGTCTCAATCCTCTGCTCTCGTTAAGGTTCATACTGAACCCAAGTCTCCAATCTCTGCTTTCTGTATCAGTCCTTCTGCACCCCATTCTCCAACCTCTGCTCTTTGTAACAGTCCTTCTCCATCTCAGTCTCAAAAATCTTCTCTCTGCAACAGTCCTACTCTACCCCAGTCTCCAAACTCTGCTCTCTGCAACAGTTCTTCTACACCCCAGTCTTCAACCTCTGCTCTGTGTAACAGTCCTTCTGCAACCAAGTGTCCAAACTCTGCTCTCTGCAACAGTCCTTCTGCATCCCAGTCTCCAATATCTGCTCTCTGCAATCGTTCTTCTTCACTCAAGTCCCCAAACTCTGCTCTCTCCAACAATCCTTCTGCATTTAAGTCACCAAACTCTGTTCTCTGTAACAATCCTTCTGCACCTCAGACTCCAAATTCTGCTCTACGTAATATCCTACTGCAACCCAGTGTCCAAACTCTGCTCTCTGTAACAGTCCTTCTGCACCCTGTCTCCAACCTCTGCTCTCTGTAACAGGCCTTCTGCACCCCAGTCTCTAAACTCTGCTCTCTGTATCAGTCTTTCTGCACGCCAGTGTGGAAACTCTTGTCTCTGTAACAGTCATTCTGTACCTCAGTCTCCAAATTCTGCTCTCTGCAACAGTCCTTCTGCACCCAAGTCTCCAAACTCTGCTCTCTGCAACAGTTCTTCTACACACCAGTCTCCAACCTCTGCTCTCTGTAACAATTCTTCTGCACCCCAGTCTCCCACCTCTGCTTTCTGTATCATAATTTTTCACCTCAGTCACCAACGTCTGCTATGTGAAACACTCCTTTTGCAGCTCAGTCTCCAACCTATGCTCTCTGCAACAGTCCTTCTGCACCCCAGTATCCAACTTCTGCTTTCAGCAAAATTCTATCTGCACCCCAGTTTCCAAACTGTGCTCTCTGTAACTGTCCTTCTGCACCCCAGTCTCCCACTTCTTCTCTCTGTTATGATCCTTCTGCACCCCAGTCTCCACTTTGCTCTATGCAATGATTCTTCTAAAACTGAGTCTCCAACTTTTGCTCTCTTCCCCGATCCTTCTGCACCACTCTCTCCAAACTCTGCTCTCTGTATGATCTTTCTGAAAAGAAGTCTCTAAACTCTGCTTTCTGTAACAGTCCTTGTGCACCCAAGTGTTCAAACTCTGCTCCCTGTAAAAGTCTTTCTGCACCTCAGTCTCCAATCTCTGCTCTCTGCAACATTTCTTCTGCACCCCAGTCTCCAAACCCTTTTCTCTGCAATAGTCGTTCTGGACCCTTTCTCCAAACTCTGCTCTCGGTAACAGTCCTTTTGTACTGCAGTCTCCAAACTCTGCTCTCTGTAATGGTTATTTTGCACCCCAGTCTCTAACATCTGCTCTCTGTAACAACACTTCTGCACCTCAGTCTTCAACCTCTGCTCTCTGCAACAGTCCTTATACACCCCAGTCTCAAACATCTGCTCTCTGCAAAAGTCCTTCTACACGCAAGTCTTTAACATCTACTCTCTGAAACGATCTTTCTGCAGCTCAGTCTCCAACGTCTGCTCTCTGCAACAGTCCTTCTGCACCCCAGTCTCCAACTTCTGGTCTCTATAAGATCCTTCTGCACCCCAGATTCCAAATTTTGTTCTCTGTGACATTTCCTCTGCACCCCAATCTCCAAGATCTACTCTCTGTAACAGTCTTTCTGTACTGCAGTCTCCAAACTCTGCTCTCTGAAACAGTCCTTCTGCAAAACAGTCTCCAACCTCTGCTCTCTGCAACAGTCTTTCTGCACCTCAGTCTCCAACTTCTGCTCTGTTACAGGCCTTCTGCACCCGAGTCTCAAACAGCTTTTCTTTGTAACAGTTCTTCTGCAACCCAATCTGCAAACTCTGCTCTTTGTAACACTCCTTCTGCTCCCCAGTCTTCATCGTCTGATCTCTGTAAGAATCCTTATGCACTCCAGTCTCCAACCTCTCCTCTTAGTACAAGTCCTTCTCCACCTCAGTCTGCAACATCTGCTCTCTGTAATGATCCTTCATTACCTCAGTCTCCAAATTCTGCTCTCTGTAACAGGCCTTCTACACCCCAGTCTCCAAACTCTTCTCTTTAGTTCAGTCCTTCTGTACCCCAGTAACCTTTAACTGCACTCTGTAACAATCCTTCTGCACCTTAGTCTCCCACCTCACCTCTCTGAAAGGGTCCTTCTGCATCCCAGCCTCCAACCTCTCCTCTCTGTAACAGTACTTCTACACCCCAATCTCCAACCTCTAATCTCTGCAACAGTCCTTCTGCACCCCAGTTTCCAACATCTGATCTCTGCAACAGTTCATCTCCACCCCAGTCTCCAACTTCTGCTCTCTGTAACAGTGTGTCTGTACTGCAGTTTCCAAACACTTCTCTCTGTAATGGTCCTTCTGCACCCCAGTCTCAAACTTCTGCTTTGTGTATCAGTCTTTCTGCAATCAAGTCTCCAACCTCTGCTCTCTGTAACAGTCCTACTGCACCCCAGTCTTCAAACTCTGATCTCTTTAACAGGCCTTCTGCACCCAAGTCTCCAACCTCTGCTCTGTTTAACAGTACTGTAGCACCCCAGTCTCCACACTCTGCTCTCTCCAACGATCCTTCTGCACCCAAGTCTCCAAACTGTGCTCTCTGCAACAGTCTTTCTGTACCCCAGTTCCAAACTCTTCTCTCTGTAAGATCCTTCTGCACCTCAGTTTCTAAACTCTTCTCTCTGTTAGATTCCTTCTGCACTCCAGTCTCCAAATTCTGCTCTCTTCAATGGTCCCTCTGCACCCTAGTCTCCAACCTCTGTTCTCTACAACAGTTCTTCTGTACAAGAGTCTTCAACCTCTATTCTCTGTAAGGGTCCTTTTTAACTAAAATCTGCTCTCGGCCACAGTCCTTCTGCACCCCAGTCTCCAACGTCTGCTCTCTGGAACAGTCCTTCTGCACCCCAGTCTCAAAACTCTGCTCTTTACAACGATCCTTCTAGACCCCAGTCTCCAAACTCTGCTTTCTGTATCAGTCTTTCGGAACCCCAGTCTCCAACCTCTGTTCTTTGTATCTATCCTTCTGCACCTCAGTCTCCAACCTGTGCTCTATGTAAGAGTCCTTCTGCACCCCAGTCTCCAACCTCTTCTCTCGGTAACAGTCCTATACCGCAGTCTCCAAACTCTGCTCTCCTTAAGGGTCTTTCTGCACACCAATTTCCATAATCTACTTCCTGTAACAGTCCTTCTGCACCTGAGTCTCCAAACTCTGCTCTCTGTAACAGTCCTTCTACAACTCAGTCTCCAACCTATGCTCTCTGTAACAGTCCTTCTGCACCTCAGTCTAAAAATTCGGCTCGCTGCACAATCCTTCTGCACCCCAGTCTCCAAACACTGCTCTGTGTAACAGTTCCCCTGCACCTCAGTCTACAATCTTTGCTCTCTGTAAGATCCTTAATCAACCCAGTCTTCAACCACTGCTCTCTGTAACAGACATTCTGCACCCAAATCTCCAAATTCTTCTCTCTGCAAGGATTCTTCTCCACACCAGTCTCAAACCTCTTCTCTCTGCAACAGTCCTTTTGCACCAAAGTCGCCAAACTCTGCTCTCTGCAACAGTCCTTCTGCATCGCAGTCTCTAACCTCTGCTCTCTGTAACCATCCTTCTGCACCGCAGTCTCCAACCTCTGCTTTCTGTAACAGTCCTTTTCCACCTGTCTCAAACCTCGGCTCTCTGCAACAGTCTTCTTGCACCAAAGACTTCAAAATCTGCTCTTTGTAAGATCCATCTAAACCCCAGTCTTCAAACTTTGCTCTCTGTAACAGTCCTTCTGCACCCCAGTCTCCAACCTCTGCTCTCTGTAACAGTTTTTCTGCACCTCATTTTTCAACCTATGCTCTCTGCAACAGTCATTCTAAACCCCACTCTCCAACCTCTGGTCTCTGCAACAGTCCCTCTGCACCCCAGTCGCCAACATCTGCTCTCTGCAACAGTCCTTCTACACCCCAGTCTCCAACTCTGCTTTCTGCAACGATCTTTCGAGACCCCATTTTCCAACGTCTGCTCTCTGCAAGAGTCCTTCTGGACCACAGTCTCCAACCTCTGCTCTCTGTAACAATTCTTCTGCTCCCCTGTCTGGAACCTCTGCTCTTTGTAAGATCCTTCTGCAACCCAGTTTGAAACTCTGCTCTCTGTAACAGTGCTTCTGCCCACCGGTCTCCAACCTCTACTCTCTGTAACGATCCTTCTTCACCAAAGTCTCCAACCTCTGCTCTCTGCAACAGTCCTTCTACAACCCAGTCTCCAATATCTGCTCTCTGCAAAGGTCCTTTTGCACCTCACTCTGAAAAGTCTGCTCACTGCAACGACCCTTCTGCACCACAGTCGCCTACTTCTGCTCTCTGTAACAGTCCTTCTGCACCTCATTCTCCCAACTCTGCTCTTTGTAAGATCCTTCTATAACCCAGTCTTTAAACTCTGCACTCTGTAACAGTCCTTCTGCACAACAGTAGCCAAACTCTACTCTCTGTAACATGACTTCTGCCACCCAGTCTCCAAACTCTGCTATCTGTAACAGGCCTTCTGCACCCCAGTCTCAATCCTCTTCTCTCTGAAACGATTTTTCTCCACCCCAGTCTCCAGAATCTGCTCTCTGCAACAGTCCTTTTGCACCCCAGTCTCAAAACGCTTCTCTCTGTAAGATCCATTTGAACCCCAGTCTGCAAACTCTGCTCTCTGTAACAGTCCTTCTGCACCCCAGTCTGCAAACTCTGCTCTCTGTAACAGTCCTTCTGCACCCCAGTCTTTAAACACTGCTCTCTGTAACAGGCCTTCTGCAGCTCAGTCTCCAACCTCTGCTCTGTGCAACAGTCCTTCTGGACCCCAGTCTCTAAAATCTGCTCTCAGTCACAGTCCTTCTGCAGCCCAGTCTTCAACGTCTGCTCTCTGGAACAGTCCTTCCTCACCCCAGTCTCAAAACTGTGCTGTTTACAACGATCTTTCTGGACCCCAGTCTCCAACCTCTGCTTTCTGTATCAGTCTTTCGAAACCCCAGTCTCGAACCTCTGTTCTCTGTATCTATCCTTCTGCACCTCAGTCTCCAACAACAATCTGTCTGTACCCCAGTTGCCAGCATCTGCTCTCTGCAACCGTCCTTCTACACCCCAGTCTCCAACTCTGCTTTCTGCAACAATCTTTCTGCACCCCAGTCTCCAAAGTCTGCTCTCTGCAAGAGTCCTTCTGTATCACAGTCTCCAACCTCTGCTCTCTGTATCAATCCTTCTTCACCCCTGTCTGCAACCTCTGCTCTTTGTAAGATCCTTCTGCAACCCAGTTTGAAACTCTGCTCTCTGTAACAGTGCTTCTGCCCACCGGTCTCCAACCTCTGCTCTCTGTAACGATCCTTCTTCACCAAAGCCTCCAACCTCTGCTCTCTGCAACAGTCCTTCTAAAACCCAGTCTCCAATATCTGCTTTCTGCAAAGGTCCTTTTGCACCTCACTCTGAAAAGTCTGCTCACGGCTACAATCTTTCTGGACCCCAGTCTGCAACGTCTGCTCTCTGCAACAGTCATTCTGCACTTCAGTCTCCAACATCTGATCTCTGCAACAGTCTTCTTCACCTCAATCTGAAGACTCTGCTCACTGTAACATCCCTTCTTTACCCCTGTCTCCAACCTCTGTCCTCTGCAACAGTCCTTCTGCTCCCCAGTCTCTGAGATCTGCTATTTGTAACAGTCCTTCTGTACCGGAGTATCCAACTTCTGCTCTTTGTAACGGTCCTTCTACACCCAAGTCTTTCAACTCTGCTTTCTGTATCAGTCTGTCTGAAAACGAGTCTCCAACCTGTGTTCTCTGTATCTATCTTTTTGCACCTCAGTCTCAACCTGTTCTTTATGTAAGAGTCTTTCTGCACCCCAGTCTCCAACCTCTTCTCTCGGTAACAGTTTTATACCGCAGTCTCCAAACTCTGCTCTCCTTAACGGTCCTTATGCACCCAAATTTTCAAACTCTGCTTCCTGTAAAAAGTCCTTCTGCACCTGAGTCTCGAAACTCTGCTCTCTGTAACAGTCCTTTTACACCTCAGTCTCTAACCTATGCTCTCTGTAACAGTCCTTCTGCACCTCAGTCTAAAAATTCTGCTCTCTGCACGATCCTTCTGCACCCCAGTCTCCCACCACTGCTCTCGGTAACAGTCCCCCTGCACCTCAGTCTCCAACCTCTGCTCTCTGTAAGATCCTTCATCAACCCAGTCTCCAAGCACTGCTCTTTGTAACAGACCATCTCACAAAGGTCTCCAAATTCTTCTCTCTGCAATGATTCTTCTTCACACCAGTCTCAAACCTCTGCTCTCTGCAACAGTCCTTTTGCACCCCAGTCGACAAACTCTGCTCTCTGCAACAGTCCCTCTGCACCCCAGTCTCCAACCTCTGCTCTCTGTAACCGTCCTTCTGCACCCAGTCTCCAACCTCTGCTCTCTGTAACCGTCCTTCTGCACCCCAGTCTCCAACCTCTGCTTTCTGTAACAGTCCTTCTGAACCTCATTCTCCCAACTCTGCTCTCTGCAACAGTCCTTCTGCACCTCATTCTCCAACCTCTGCTCTCTGCAACAGTCCTTTGCACCCCAGTCTCCAACATCTGCTCTCAGAAACAGTCCTTATAACTCCAGTCTCTAAACTCTGCTCTCTTCAAAAATCCTTCTGGACCCCAGGCTCCAACGTCATTCTGCTCATTTAACAGTCCATCTGCACCAGTCCTTCTTCACCACAGTCTCCAACGTCCTTCTGCAACAGTCCTTCTGCACCACAGTCTCCAACTTCTGCTCTCTGTAAGATCTTTCTGCATGCCAGTTTCCAAAATTGGCTCTCTCTAACATTCCTTCTCCAACGCAGTCTGTACACTCTGCTTTCTTTGAAGGTCCTGTGGCACCCCAGTCTCCAACATCTACTCTCTGTAACAGTCCTTCTGCATCCCAGTCTCCACAATCTGCTCTCTGTAACAGTCCTTCGGCACCCCAGTCTCCACCCTCTTCTCTCTGCAACGATCCTGTTACACCCAAGTCTCCAAACTCTGCTCTCTGCAGCAGTCCTTCTGCACCCCAGTCTCCAACATCTACTCTCTGTAGCATCCTTCTAAAACCCAGTCTCCGAACTCTACTCTCTGTAACAGTCTTTCTGCACACCAGTCTCAAAACTCTTCTCTCTGCAATGATCCTTCTGCACCCCAGTCTCCAAAATCTGCTCTCTGTAACAGTCTTTCGGCACCCCAGTCTCCACCCTCTTCTCTCTGCAACGATCCTGTTACACCTAAGTCTCCAAACTCTGGTCTCTGCAACAGTTATTCTGCACCCCAGTCTCCAACATCTGCTCTCTGCAACAGTTTTTTTAAACCTCATTCTGAAAACTCAGCTCTTTGCAACGATCCTTGTGGACCAAAGTCTACAACCTCTGCTCTCTCTGACAGTCCTTCAGCACCTCAGTCACCAACCTCTGCTCTCTGTAATATTCTTATGCCACCCAGTCTCCAAACGCTGCTCTATGTTACAGGCCTTCTGCTCCCCAGTCTCCAAGCTCTGCTCTGTGTAACAGGTCTTTTGCACCTCAGTCTCCAACCTCTTCTCTCGGCAACGATCATTCTTCACCCCATTCTCAAACCTCTGTTCTCTGCAACAGTCCTATTGCACCCCAGTCTCCAATTTCTTCTCTCTGTAAGATAATTCTGCACACCTGTCTCCAAACTCTGCTCTCTTTAACAGTACTTCTGTACCACAGTCTCCAACCTCTATTCTCTGTAAGGGTCCTTCTTCACCCCATTCTCCAAACTCTGCTTTCTGTATCCGTCGTTCTGCACCCCAGGCTTCAACCTCTGCTCTCTGTAACAGTCTTTCCCCGCAGTCTCCAACCTCTGGTATCTCCAACAGTCGTTCTGCACCCCAGTCTGGAAACACTGCACTTTGCACACTGCTTCTGCACCCAGTCTTTAAACTCTGCTCTCTTCAAAAGTCCTTCAGCAACTCAGTCTCAAAACACTGCTCTCTGTAACAGTTTTTCTGCACCTCAGTCTTCAAAAACTGATCTCTGCAACAAGCCTTCTGCACCCCAGTCTCTAAAATCTTCTCTCTAGAACAGTCCTTCTATACACCAGTCTCCATAATTTAGTCTCTACAACAATCCTTCTGCACCCCAGTCTTCAACGTCTGCTCTCTGCAACAATCCTTCTGCACCCAAGTCTCCAAACTTTCCTCTCTGTAAGATCCTTCTGCTCCCTAGTCTCCCAACTCTACACTCAGTATCAGTCCTTTTGCACCCCAGTCTCAAAACACTGCTCCCAGTAACAGTTTTTCTGCACCTCAGTCTTAAACAACTGCTCTCTGCAACAGTCCTTCTGCACCCCAGTCTCCAACCTCTGCTCTCTAGAACAGTCCTTCTATACCCAAGTCTCCATAATCTATCATCTGCAACGATCCTTCTGCACCCCAGTCTCCAACGTTTTCTCTCTGCAACAATCCTTCTGCACCCCAGTCTCCAAACTTTCCTCTCTGTAAGATTTTTCTACACCCCAGTTTCCAAACTCTGCTCTCTGTAACACTCTTTTTGCACCCCAGTCTCCAACGTCTGCCCTTGGCAATGGTCCCTCTGCAACCCACTCTCCAACCTTGTTCTCTACAACACTTCTTCTGTACCACAGTCTTCAACCTCTGTTCTCTGTAAGGTTCCTTCTGCACCCCAGTCTCCAACCTCTGCTTTCTGTATCAGTCCTTCTCAACCACAGTCTCCAAACTCTGCTCTCTGAAACAGTCCTTCTGCACCTCACTCTTCAAACTCTGCTCTCTGAAACAGTCCTTTTGCACACCAGTCTTAAACCTCTGCTCTCTGCAAAAGTCCTTCTGAACCCCAGTCTCCAACATCTGCTCTCTGCAACAGTCCTTCTCCAGCCCAGTCTCCATCCTCTGCTCTCTGTAACAGTCCTTCAGTATTGCAGTCTCCAAACTCTGCTCTCTCTAATGGTCTTTCTCGACCCCAGTCTCCAAACTCTGCTTTCTGTACCAGTCCTTCTGCACCCTGGTCTCTAAACTCTGCTTTCTGTAACAGTCCTTCTGCAACTCAGACTACAATTTCTGCTCTCTGCAACAGTCCTTTTGCGCCCTAAACTCCAAACTCTGCTCTCTGCAACAGTCCTTCTGCACCTCAGTGTCCAAACTCTGCTCTCTGTAAGATCCTTCTGAAAACCAGTCTCCAACATCTTCTTACTGCAATGGTCCCCCTGCACCCCAGCCTCTTACCTCTGTTCTCTAAAACTGTTATTCTGCACCCCAGTCTCCAACCTCTGTGCTCTATAACATTCCTTCTCTACTGCAGCCTCCAACCTCTGTTCTCTGTAAGGGTCCTTCTGCACCCCAGTCTCCAACCACTGCTTTCTGTATCAGTCCTTTTGCACCACATTCTCCAAACTCTGCTCTTTGTAACAGTCCTTCTGCACCAAAGTCTGCAACCTCTGCTCTCTGCAATAGTCCTTCTACACCCCAGAGTCTATTCTCTGCTCTCTGCAACAGTCCTTCTGCACCCCAGTCTCCAACATCTGCTCTCTGCAACAGTCCTTCTGCACCCCAGTCTCTAACCTCAGCTCTCTGCAACAGTCCTTCTGTACCACAATAACCAACCTATTCTTTCTGTATCAGTCCTTCTGCACCCCAGTCTCCAACCTCTGCTCTCATTAACAGTCCTTCTGCATCTCTTTCTGAAAACACTTCTCTCTGGAACGATCCTTTTGCATCTCAGTCTCAAACCTCTTCTCTCTGTAAGAGTCCTTATGTACCTCAGTCTCCAATCTTTTGTCTCTGTAAGATCCATTTGCAGCCCACTCTTTAAACTCTGCTCTCTGTAACTATCCTTCTGCACCCCAGTCTTCAATCACTGCTCTCTGAAACAGGCCTTCTGCACCCCAATCTCTAACCTATGCTGTCTATAACAGGCCTTTTGACCCCAGTCTCCAAACTCTTCTCTCTTCAACTATCCTTCTGAACCCCAGTCTCCAACCTCTGCTCTCTGCACCAGTCCTCCTGCACCCCAGTCTCAAACCTATGCTTTCTGTAAGATCCTTCTGCACACCTGTCTCCAACCTCTGCTCTCTGTAAAAGTACTTCTGTAAAGAAGTCTCCAAACTCTGCTATCTGTAAGAGTCCTTCTGCACCGCAGTCTCCAATCTGTGCTCTCTGCAACACTACTTCTGCAACCGAGTCTCCAAACTTTGCTCTCTGCAATAGATTTTCTGCACATGAGTCTCAAACCTGTGCTCTCTATAATAGTCATACTGCACCCCAGTCTTCAAACTTTGCTTTCTGTAAAAGTCCTTCTGCACCACAGTCTCCAATCTCTGCTCTCAATAAAGATCCTTCTGCACCCCAGTCTCCAGAATCTGTTCTCTGCAACGATCCTTCTCCACCCCAGTCTCCAAAATCTGCTCTCTGTAATAGTCCTTCTGCACCCCAGTCTCCAACCTCTGGTCTCTGCAACAGTCCTTCTGCACCCAAGTCTCTAACATCTGCTCTCTGCAACAGTCCTTCTACACTTCAGTCTACAACTTCTGCTGTCTGCAACAGTCCTTCTACTCCCCAGTTTCGATACTCTGCTCACCACAGCGATTCTTCTGCACCCCAGTCACCAACCACTGTTCTCTTCAACAGTTCTTCTGCACCCCAGTCTCCAACCTCTGCTCTCTTTAAATGTCCTTCTGTACCGAAGTCTCCAACCTCTGTTCTCTGTAAGGGTCCTTATGCACTCCAGTATCCAATCTCTGCTTTCTGTATCAGTCGTTTTCCACAACAGTCTCGAAAATCTGCCCGCTGTAACAGTCCTTCTGCAACTCAGTCTGCAAACTCTGCTCTCTGCAACAGTCCTTCTGCACTTCAGTCTCCAACTTCTGCTCTCTGTACGGGTCCTTCAGCACCCGAGTCTCCAACCTCTGCTTTCAGTATCAGTCCTTCTTCACCCCAGTCTCCAACCACTGCTCTCTGTAACAATCCTTCTGCATCTCAGTCTCCAATGTCTGCTCTCTGTAACAGTCTTTCTGCACCTAAGTCTCCAACCTCTTTTCTCTGTAACAGTCCTTCTGCACCTCAGTTTCCAAATTTTGCTCTCCATAATATCTTTCTGCAACCCAGTATTCAAACTCTGCTCTCTGTACCAATGCTTCTGCACCCCAGTCTCCCAACTCTTCTGTCTGTAACAGACCTTCTACACCCCAGTCTTCGATCTCTGCTTTCTGTATCAGTCCTTCTGCACCCCAGTCTCCAACCTCTGGTCTATGCAACAATCCTTATGCACCCCAGTCTTGTACCTCTGTTCCCTACAACAATTCTTCTGCACCCCAGTCTCCAAACACAGCTCTCTGTAACAGACTATCTGTTCCGCAGTATCCAACCTCTGTTTCCTTTTAGGGTCCTTCTGCACCCGAGTTTCCAACCTCTGCTTTCTGTATCAGTCCTTTGGCACCACAGTCTCCAAACTCTGATCTGTAACAGTCTTTCTCTACCACAGTCTGCAACCTCTGCACTCTGCAATTGTCCTACTGCACCCCAGTCTCAAACCTCTGCTCTCTGCAACAGTCCTTCTATACCCCAGTCTCCAAACTAAGTTCTATGTAACAGTACTTTTGTACTGCAGTTTCCAAACTCTTTTCTCTTTAACGGTCCTTCTGCACCCCACTCTCAAAACTCTGCTTTCTCTATCAGTCTTTCTGCACTCAGTCTCCAACCTGTGCTTTGTAACAGTCCTTCTGAACCTCAGTCTCTAACGTCTGCTCGCTGCAACAGTTTTTGGAACACCAACCTTCAAACTCTGCTCTCTGCAACAGTCCTACACCCAGGTTTCCAACATCTGCACTCTGCAACAGTCCTTCTGCACCTCAGTCTTCAACCTCTTCTCTTTGCAAACGTCTTTCTGCACCTCAGTCTTCAACATCTACTCTCTGTAACAGTCCTTCTGCACCTCAGTCGCCAACGTCTGCTCTCTGTAAGATCTTTCTAAAAACCAGTCTCCAAACTCTGCTTTCTATAACATTCCTTCTTCACCCCAGTCTCAAAATTCTGCTGTCTGTAACACTGCTTCATCACCCCAGTCTGCACCCTATGTTCTCTGCAATGATCCTTCTACACCCAAGTCTCCAACCTCTGCTCTCTGCAACAGTTCTTCTGCACCCCAGTCTTCTACATCTGCTCTCTGCAACAGTTTTTCTAAACCTCATTCTGAAAACTCTTCTCTCTGAAAGGATCTTTCTGAACCCCAGTCTCCAACCTCTGCTTTCTCTGACAGTCCTTCGGCACCTCAGTCACTAACCTCTGCTTTTTTTGAGATCCTTATGCCACTCAGTCTCCAAACTCTGCTGTATGTTACACGTCTTCTGCTCCCCAGTCTCCAAGCTCTGCTCTGTGTAACAGGCATTTTGCACATCAATATCCAACATCTTCTCTCTGCAACAATCCTTCTCCACCCCATTCTCCAACCTCTGCTCTCTGCATCAGTCCTATTGCAACCTCTGCTCTCTTTAACACTCCTTCTGTGCAGCAGTCTTTAACCTCTATTCTCTGTAAAAGACTTTCTGCACCCCAGTCTCCAAACACTGCACTCTGCACAGTCTTTCTGCACCCAGTCTTTAACCTCTCCTCTCAGCGACAGTTCTTCTGCACCTTAGTCTCTAAACTCTGCTATCTGTAACAGTTTTTCTACACCTCAGGCTTCAACAACTGTTCTCTGCATCAGTCCTTCTTCACCCCAGTCTCCAAACTCTGCTCTCTAGAATAGTCATTCTAAACACCACTCTCCATAATCTACTCTCTGCAACGATCCTTCTGCACCCCAGTCTCCAAAGTCTGCTCTCTGCAACAATCCTTCTGCACTGCAGTCTCAAAAATTTTTTCTCTGTAAGATTGTTCTGGTCCCCAGTCACCAAACGCTGCTCTCAGTATTAGTCCTTCTGATCCCCAGTCTCTAAACACTGCTCTCTGTAACAGGTTTTTTGCACCTCAGTCTTCAACAACTGCTCTCTGCAACAGTCCTTCTGCACCCCAGTCTCCAACTTCTGCTCTCTGCAACAATCGTTCTCCACCCCAGTCTCCAAACGTTCCTCTCTTTAAGATTCTTCTGCAACCCAGTTTCCACACTCTGCTCTCTGTAACATTCCTTCTGCAACGCAGTCTCCAACGTCTGCCCTCTGCAATGGTCCCTATGCACCCCAGTCTCCAAACTTGTTCTCTACAACAGTTCTTCTGTACTGTAGTCTCTAACCTCTGCTCTCTGTAATGGTCCTTCTGCATCCCACTCTCCAAACTCTGCTTTCTGTATCAGTCCTTCTGCACCACAGTCTCCAACCTCTGCTCTCTGCAACAGTCCTTCTGCACCCAAGTATCCTACATCTGCTCTGCAACAGTCCTTTTGCACCACAGTCTCCAACGTCTGCTCTGTGTAACAGTCCTTCTGTACTGCAGTCTCCAAACTCTGCTCTATGTAACGGTCTTTCTGCAGCCCACTTTACAAACTCTGCTCTCTGTAACATTCCTTCTCCAAAACAGTCTCCAACCTCTGCTTACTACAACAGTCTTTCTGCATCCAAGTCTCCAAACTCTGCTCCCTGTAGCAGCCCTTCTGTACCTCAGTCTCCAACCTCTGCTCTCTGCAACAGTTCTTCTGCACCCCAGTTGCAAACCTCTGCTTTCAGGAGGGTTCCTTCTGCACCCCAGTTCCCAACGTCTGCTCTCTGCAACAGTCCTACTGCACCCGAGTCTCCAAACTCTGCTCTTAGTAAGATCCTTCTGCAACCCCGTCTCCGAACTCTGCTCTCCGTAACAATCCTTCTGTACCGCAGTCTTTAAACTCTGCTCTCGGTAACAGTCCTTCTGTACCGCAGTCTTTAAACTCTGCTCCCTGTAACCGTCTTTCTGCATCCCAGTCTCCAAACACTGCTTTCTGTATCAGTCCTTCTGCACCACAGTCTCCAACGTCTTCTCTCTGCTACAGTCCTACTGAACCCCAGTCTTCATCATCTACTCTCTGCAACAGTCCTTTTGAACCCCAGTCTCCAAACTCTGGTCTCTGTAACAGTCCTTCTGTACTGCAGACTCCAACCTCTGCTCTCTGTAATGAACCTCCTGTACCACAGTCTCCAAACTCTGCTTTCTGTATCATTCCTTCTGCACCGCCATTCTCAAACCTCTGCTCTCTGCAATAGTCCTTCTGCAATCAAATCTCCAACTTCTGCTCTATGCAACAGTCCTTCTGCACCTCAGTATCCAACCTCTGTTCTCTGTAAAAATCCTTCTGCACCCCAGTCTCCAAATTCTGCTCTCTGCAACAGTCCTTCTTCACCTAGTCTCCAACCTTTGCTCGCTCTAATATGCTTCTTTACCCCAGTGTCCAAACTCTACACTCAGTAACAGTTTTTCTGCACTGCAGTCTCCAAACTCTGCTCTCTGTAACAATGTTTCTGCACCTCAGTCTCCAAACTTAGCTCTCTGGAAATGTCCTTCTGCATCCCTGTCTTAAACCTCTGTTCTTGCAATAGTCCTTCCGGTCCCAAGTCTCCAATTTCTGCTCTTTGTAAAAGTCTTTTTGCACCCCAGTCTTCAATCTCTGCTGTCTGTAACGGTCCTTCGGAACTCCAGTCTACATCCTTTGCTTTCTTTCCTGTCGTGCACCCCAGTCTCCAAACTCTACTCTCTGCAACAATTTTTCTGCACCCCAGTCTCCTACGTCTGCTCTCTAAAACAGTCCTTCTGCACTTCAGTCCCCAAACTCTGCTCTCTGTAAGATCTTTCTCCACCCCAGTCTCCAACCTATGCTATCTTCAACGGTCTTTCTGCACCTCAGTCTCCAACCTCTGCTCTCTGTAACAGTCCTTCTGCACCTCAGTCTCCAAACTCTGCTCTCTGCAAAAATCCTTCTGCACCCCAGTCTCCTACGTCTGCTCTCTACAACAGTCCTTCTGCACCCCAGTCTCCAACCTCTGCTCTCTGTTACAGTTCTTCTGCACCACAGTCCCCAACCTCTGCTCTCCGTAGTGGTCCTTCTGCACCCCTGTCTTTAAACTCTGCTTTCTGTATCAGTCCTTCTGCACCTCAGTCTCCAAACTCTAATCTTTGTAACAGTCCTTCTGCACCTCATTCTTCAACCTCTGCTCTCTGCAATTGACATTCTGCACCTCAGTAGCCAACCTCTACTCTATGTAACAGTCCTTATGCATCTCAGTCTCCAACCTCTACTCTCTGGAAGATACTTTTGCAAACCAGTCTCCAAAATCTGCTCTCTGTATCAGTTTTTCTGCACCCCTTCTCCAAACTCTGCTCTCTGTAACAGGCTTTCTGCACCCCAGTCTCCAACATCTGCTCTCTGCATTAGTCCTTCTTCACTTAAACTGAAAATTCTGCTCTCTTCAATGATACTTTTGTACCCCAGTCTTCAACCTCTGTTCTCTGCAACAGTCTTTCTGCATCCCTGTCTCCAACCTCTGCTCTCTGTAAAAGTCCTTCTGCACCTAAGTCTCCAAATTCTGCTCTCTGCAACAGTCCTTCTATATCCCAATCTCCAACCTCTTCTCTCTGCATCAATAATACTGCAACACAGTCCCCAACCTCTGCTCTCTGTAGTTTTCCTTCTGCACCCCAGTCTTTAAACTCTGCTTTCTGTATCAGTCCTTCTGCACCTCAGTCTTCAACCTCTGCTGTCTGTAATTGTCTGTCTGCACCTCATTTTTCAACCTCTGCTCTCTGCATTTGACCTTCTGCACCTCAGTATCCAACCTCTACTCTCTGTAACAGTCCTTATGCATCTCAGTCTCCAACCTCTACTCTCTGGGAGATACTTTTGCAAACCAATCTCCAATATCTGCTCTCTGTAACAGTCCTTCTGCACCCCTTCTCCAAACTCTGCTCTCTGTAACAAGCTTTCTGCACCCCAGTCTCCAACATCTGCTCACTTCATTAGTCCTTCTTCACCTCCACTGAATATTTTGCTCTCTTCCACGATACTTTTGCACCCCAGTCTTAAACCTCTGTTCTCTGCAACAGTCCTTCTGCATCCCAGTCTCCAACCTCTGCTCTCTGTAAAAGTCCTTCTGCACCTAAGTATCCAAATTCTGCTCTCTGCAACAGTCCTTCTGTAACCCAGTCTCCAACCTCTTCTCTCTGCAACAATAATTCTGCACCCCAGTCTCCAACATCTACTCTCGGCAATGGTCCTTCTGCACCTCAGTCTCCAAACTCTAATCTCTGCGAGAGTGCTTCTGTACCTGAGTCTCCAACATCTGATCTCTGTAAGATTCTTCTGCAACCCAGTCTCCAAACTCTGCACTCCGTAACAGTCCTTCTGCACCCCAGGCTCCAAACTCTGCTCTCTGTAAGGCCTTCTGCACCCCAGTCTCCAACCTCTGCTCTCTTTATCAGTCCTTCTGCACCCCAGTCTCCAACATCTGCTTTCTGTATCAGTCTGCACACCAGTCCCAAACTCTGCTCTCTGTAACAGTCTTTCTGCACCTCAGTCTCTATCCTCTGCTCTCTGTAACAGTGCTTCCGCACCCCAGACTCTAAACTCTGCTCTCTATAACAGTCCTTCTTCACACGAGTCTCTAATCTCTGCTCTATGCAACGAACCTTCTTCACCCCAGTGTCCAAACTCTGCTCTCTGTAACAGTCCTTCTGCACCACATTTTTTAATCTCTGCTCTCTGCAACAGTCCTTCTGCACCCCAGTCTCCAACTTCTGCTCTCTGCAACACTCCTTCTACACCCCAGTCTCAAACCTCTGCTCCCTGAAAGATCCTTCTGCACACCTGTGTCCAAACACTGATCTCTGTAACGGTCTTTCTTCAACCCCGTCTCCAAACTTTGCTTTTTGTTTCAGTTTTCTGCACCACAGGCTTCAACCTCTGCTCTCTGTAACAGTCCTTCTGCACCCAGTCTCCAACCTCGGCTCTCTGCAACAGTCCTTCTGCAAGCCAGTTTAAAACTCTGCACTCTGCAGCATTCTTTCTGTACCCCAGTCTCCAACATCTGCTCACTGCATTAGTACTTCTTCATCTCAACTGAAAATTCTACTTTTTTCCACGATACTTCTGCACCCCAGTCTTCAACCTCTGTTCTCTGCAACAGTCCTTCTGCATCCCAGTCTCCAACCTCTGCTCTCTGTAAAACTCCTTCTCCACCTAAGTCTCCAAATTCTGCTCTCTGCAACAGTCCTACTGTAACCCAGTCTCCAACTTCTTCTCTCTGCAACAATAATTCTGCACCCCAGTCTCCAATATCTACTCTCTGTAACGGTCTTTCTGCACCTCATTCTCCAAACTCTACTCTCTGCAAGAGTGCTTCTGCACCTTAGTCTCCAACCTCTGATCTCTGTAAGGTTCTTCTGCAACCCAGTCTCCAAATTCTGCTCTCCATAACAATCTTTCTGCACACGAGTCTCTAATCTCTGCTCTATGCAACGATCCTTCTTCACCCCAGTGTCCAAACTCTACTCTCTGTAACAGTCCTTCTGCACCACAGTTTTTAATCTCTGCTCTCTGCAACAGTCCTTCTGCACCCCAGTCTCCAACCTCTCCTCTATGCAACACTCCTTCTACACCCCTGTCTCAAACCTCTGCTCCCTGTAAGATCCTTCTGCACACCTGTATCCAAACACTGATCTCTGTAAGAGTCTTTCTTCAACCCCGTCTCCAAACGCTGCTTTTTGTTTCAGTCCTTCTGCACCACAGGCTTCAAACTGTGCTCTCTGCAACAATCCTTCTGCATGCCAGTTTAAAACTCTGCACTCTGAAACATTCCTTCTTTACCCCAGTCTCCAACCTCTGCTCCCTGTATCAGTCCTTTTGCACCCAAGTCTCCAAACTCTACTCTCTGTTACAGTACTTCTGCACCTCAGTCTCCAACCTCTTCTCTCAGCAACGGTCTTCATGCACCCCAGTCTCCAAGTTCTTTTCTCTGCAACAGTCCTTCTGCACCACAGTCTGCAACATCTGCTCTCTGTAACAGTCCTTTTGTACTGCAGTCTCCAACCTCTGCTCTCTGTAACAGGCCTTCTGAACCCCAGTCTCCAACCTCTGCTCTCTGCAACATTCATTGTGCACCCCAGTCTCCAACCTCTTCTCTCAGCAACGATCTTCATGCACCCCAGTCTTCAAGTTCTTTTCTCTACAACTATCCTTCTGCACCACAGTCTGCAACATCTTCTCTCTTTAACAGTCCTTCTGTACTGCAGTCTCCAACCTCTGCTCTCTGTAACAGGCCTTCTGCACCCCAGTCTCCAACCTATGCTCTCTGTAAGATGATTCTGCACACCTGTATCCAACCTCTGCTCTCTGTAACAGTCCTTCTGTAATGAAGTCTTCCGCCTTTGCTTTATGCAACAGTCCTTCTGCACCAGAGTCTCCAAGTTCTTTTCTCTGCAACAGTCCTTCTACACCCCAGTCTCCATACTCTGCTCACCCCAATGATCCTTCTGCACCCCAGTCTCGAACCCATGCTCTCTGTAACAGTCCTTCTGTACCGCAGTCTCCAAACTCTTTTCTCCATAAGTATCCTTATGTACTCCAGTATTCAACCTCTGCTTTCTTTATCAGTCGTTTTGAACCACAGTCTCCAAACTATGCCCTCTGTATCAGTCCCTCTGCAACTCAGTCTGCAACCTCTGCTTTCTGAAACAGTCCTCTTGAACCCCAGTCTCCATCCTCTGCTCTCTGCAACAGTCCTTTTGCATACCAGTCTCCAACATCTGCTCTCTGCAACAGATCTTCTCCACCCCATTTTTCAACCTCTGCTCTTTTTAACAGTCCTTCTGTACTGCAGTTTCCAACCACTGCTCTCTGTAAGGGTCCTTCTGCACACGAGTCTCCAAGCTCTGCTTTCTGTGTAACAGTCCTTCTGCACCTTAGTCTCCAACCTCTGCTCTCTGCTACAGTCCTTCTTCACCCCAATCTCCAACCTCTACTCTTTGCAACAGTCCTTCTGCACCCCAGTCTAAAACATCTGCTCTCTGCAACAGTCCTTCTGCAACCAAGTCTCCAACCTCTGCTCTCTGTATCAATCATTCTGCACCTCAGTCTCCAAGCTCTGCTCTCTGCAAAGGTCCTTCTGCACCTCAGTCTCCAAACACTACTTTCTGCAACAGTGCTTCTGCACCTCAGTCTCCAAACTCTGATCTTAGTAAGATCCTTCTGCCACTCAGTCTCCAACCTCTGCTCTCTTTATCAGTCCTTCTGCACCCCAGTCTCCAACCTCTGCTCTTTTCAACGATCCTTCTGCACCCTGTCTCCAACCTGTGCTCACTGCAACAGTTGTTGTTCACCCAGTCTCCAACATCTGCTCTCTGCAACAGTTCTTCTGTACCTCAGCCTGAAAACTCTGCTCTCTGCAACAATCCTTCTGCACCCCAGTCTCAAAACTCAGCTCGCTGTAACAGTCCTTCTGTACATCAGTCTCCAACCTCTTCTTTCTGTAAGACCCTTCTGAAACCCAGTCTGGCAAACTCTGCTCACTGAAACAGTCTTTCTGCACCCCAGTCTCCAAACTCTGCTCTCTGTAACAATAATTCTGCACCTAAGTCTCCAACCTCTGCTCTCTGCAAAGGTGCTTCTGCACCCCAGTCTCCAACCTCTGTTCTCTGCAACAGTCTTTCTGTACCCCAGTCTCCATGATCTGCACTCTGTAGCAGTCCTTGTGTACCGGAGTCTCCAACCTCTGCTCTCTTTATTGTTATTTCTGCACCCAAGTCTCCAACATCTGCTTTCTCTATAAGTCCTTCTGAACCCACTCTCCAACCTCTGCTCTTTTTAACAGTCTTTCTTCACCTCAGTCTCTAACCACTGCTCTCTGAAACAGTCCTCCTGCACCCCAGTCTGCAACCTCTGCTCTCTGCAACATTCATTGTGCACCCCAGTCTCCAACCTCTTCTCTCAGCAACGGTCTTTATGCACCCCAGTCTCCAAGTTCTTTTCTCTGCAACAGTCCTTCTGCACGACAGTCTGCAACATCTGCTCTCTGTAACAGTCCTTCTCTACTGCAGTCTCCAACCTCTGCTTTCTGTAACAGGCCTTCTGCACCCCAGTCTCCAACCTATGCTCTCTGTAAGATAATTCTGCACACCTGTCTCCAACCTCTGCTCTCTGTAACAGTCCTTCTGTAATGCAGTCTTCAACCTCTGCTTTATGCAACAGTCCTTCTGCACCACAGTCTTCAAAGTCTGCTCTCTGCAACAGTTTTTCTACACCCCAGTCTCCAACCTCTGCTCTCTGTAACAGTCTTTCTACACCCCAGTCTCCATACTCTGCTCACCCCAATGATCCTTCTGCACCCCAGTCTCGAACCCATGCTCTCTGTAACAGTCCTTCTCTACCGCAGTCTCCAAACTCTTTTCTCCATAAGTGTCCTTATGTACTCCAGTATTCAACCTCTGCTTTCTGTATCAGTCGTTTTGAACCACAGTCTCCAAACTATGCCCTCTGTATCAGTCCCTCTGCAACTCAGTCTGCAACCTCTGCTTTCTGAAACAGTCCTCTTGAACCTCAGTCTCCATCCTCTACTCTCTGCAACAGTCTTTTTGCATACCAGTATCCAACATCTGCTCTCTGCAACAGATCTTCTCCACCCCAGTCTCCAACCTCTGCTCTTTTTAACAGTCCTTCTGTACTGCAGTTTACAACAACTGCTCTCTGTAAGGTTACTTCTGCACACAAGTCTCCAAGCTCTGCTTTCTGTATTAGTCCTTCTGCACCGGAGTCTCCAACCTTTGTTCTGTGTAACTGTCCTTCTGCACCTCTGTAACAGTCCTTCTAAGCCTTAGTCTGAAACCTCGGCTGTCTGCAACAATCTTTCTGCACCCAAGTCTCTAAACTGTGCTATCTGTAACAATCCCTCTGCACCCCAGTCTCCAACCTCTGCTCTCTGCAACAGGTCTTCTGCACCCCAGTCTTCAAACTCTGCTCTCTGTAACAGGCCTAATGCACCCCAGTCTTCAACCTCTTCTCTCTGCAATGATCCTTCTGCACCTCAGTCTCCAACCTCTGTTCTCTGCAACAGTCCTTCTGAACCGCAGTCTCCAACCTCTGCTCTCTGCAATGATCCTTCTGCATTCCTGTCTCCAACAACTGCTCTCTGCAACAGTCCTTCTGCACCCCAGTCTCCAACCTCTTCTCTCTGCTACAGTACTTCTGCACCCCAGTCTCCAACCTCTGCTCTCTGCAACATTTCTTCTACACCCAAGTCTCAAATTTGTGCTCTCTGTAACTGTCCTGCTGCACCCCAGTCTCCAAACTCTGCTCTCTGTCGCGATCCTTCTTCACCTCATTCTCCAACCTTTGCTCTCTGCAATAATCCTTCTGCACCCCAGTATCCATTCTCTGCTCTCTGTAAGAATCACTTTGCACCCCAGTCTCCAATCTCTACTCTCTGTACAAGTCCTTCTGCACCAAAGTCTTCAAGTTCTGCAATCTGTAACAGTCCTTCTGCACCCCAGTCTCTAACCTCTGCACTCAGAAATGATCTTTCGGCACCTCAGTCTCCAACCTCTGCTCTCAGTAACAGTTCTTTTGTACACAAATCTCCAAAAACTTCTCTCTGTACCAATCCTTCTGCACCTCAGTCTCTGACGTCTGCTATCTGGAACATGCTAACTGCAACCCAGTCTACAACCTCTGCTCTCTGTAACAGTTCTTCTTCACCCTAATCTCGAATCTCTGCTCTCTGTAAGAGTCTTTCTGCACCCCAGTCTACAACCTCTTTTCTCTGCAACGATCCTTCTGAACTTCAGTCTCCAACCTCTGCTCTCTGCAACAGTCCTTCTGCACCCCAGTCTCTAACCTCTGCTTTCTGTAAGATCCTGTTGCATCCATTTTCCAACCTTTCCTCTCTGTAACAGTCCTTCTGCACCCCAGTATCCAACCTCTGCTCTCTCTAAAAGTCCATCTGCACCTCAGTCTCCAAACTTTTCTCTCTGTAACGGTAATTCTGTACCCCAGTCCCCAACCTCTGCTCTCTGTATCAATCCTTCTGCACCTCAGTCTCCAACGTCTGCTCTCTGTAACAGTCCTTCTGCACCCCAGTCTCCAAACTTTACTTTCCTATTAGTTATTGTGCACCCCAGTCTAAAACCTCTGCTGTCTGTAATAGTCTTTATGCACCTCAGTCTCCAACCACTGCTCTCTGCAACAGTCCTTCTGCACCCCACTCTCCAACCTCTGCTCTCTGCAAACGTCATATTATACCCCAGTATCCAACATCTGCTCTCTGCAACGATCCTTCTGCATCCCAGTCACCAACGTCTGCTCTCTGCAATAGTCCTTCTATACCCCAGTCTCCAACCGCTGCTCTCTGCTACAGCCCTTCTGCACCCCAGTCTCCAACCTCTGCTCTTTTCAACATTTCTTCTGCACTCCAGTCTCCAAAGTTTGCACTCTGATACTATCCTACTGCACCCGGGTCTCCAAACTCTGCTCCCTGTAAAGATCCTTCTGCACCTCAGTCTCCAACCTCTGCTCTCTGCAATGATCCTTCTGCTTCCCAGTCTCCAACCTCTGCTCTCTGCAACAGTCCTTCTGCACCCCAGTCTTTAAGCTCTGCTCTCTGTAACAGTCCTTCTGCAAATCAGTGTCCAACCTCTGCTCTCTTTAAGGATCCTTCTGCACCTCATGTCCAAACACTGCTCTCTATAACAGGCCTTTTGCAACACAGTCTCCAACCTCTGCTTTCTGTAACAGTTCTTCTGAACTCCAATCTCCAAATTCTGCTCTCTGTAACACTCCTTCTGCACCCCAGTCTCCATCCTCTCCTCTCTGTAAGAATCCTTTGACACCCCTGTCTCCAACCTCTCCTCTCTGTAAAAGTCCTTCTGCACCTCAGTATCCAACCTCTGCAATCTGTAATGATCCTTCTGCACCCCAGTATCCAACCTCTGCTCTCTGTATCAGTCCTTCTGCACCCAAGTCTCCAAACTTTGCTCTCTGAAACATTTCTTCTGCACCCCAGTCTCAGACCTGTACTGTCTGTGACAGTCCTTCTGAACCCCAGTCTCCAACATCTGCTCTCTTTAACGATCCTTCTGCACCTCAGTCTCCAAACTCTGCTCTCTGTAAAAGTCCTTTTGTATCGCAGTGTCCAAACTCTTCTCTTTGTAACAGTCCATCTGCTCCCCAATTCCCAACCACTGCTTTCTGTAAGAGTCCTTCTGCACCGCAGTCTCCAAACTCTTCTCTCTGAAACGATCCTTCTGCACCTCAGTCTCCAACCTGTGCTCTCTGCAAAAGTCCTTCTGCACTTTAGTCTTTATCCTTTGCTCTCTGTAATGGTCCTTCTGCACCCCAGTCTCCAATCTCTGCTTCCTGTAACAATCCTATTGCACCTCTGTCTTCAAAGTCTTCTCTCTGTAAGAGTAATTCTGCACCCCAGTCTCCAAACTCTGATCACTGTAACAGTCCTTCTGTACCGCAGTCTCAAACCTCTTCTCTCTATAACGGTACTTCTGAACCCCAATTGCCAACCTCTGTTTTCAGAAACAGTCCTTCTGAACCTCAATCTCCAAACTCTGCTCTCTGTAACAGTCCTTCTAAGCCACAGTCTGAAACCTTTGCTCTCTGCAGCAATCTTTCTAAACGCCAGTCTTCAAACTGTGCTATCTGTAACAATTCTTCTGCACCCCAGTCTGAAACATCTTCTCTCTGTAACAGGTCTTCTGCAACTCAGTTTCCAAAGTCTGCTCTCTGCCACATCCTTCTGCACCCCAGTCTCCATCCTCTGCTCTCTGAGATTCTTCTCCACCACGTTCTCCAAACTTTACTCTCTGTAACAGTCATTCTGCACCTCAGTCTCCAACCTCATCTCTCTGAAAAGGCCCTTCTGCACCCCAGTATCCAACCTCTGTGCTCTGCAGCATTTCTTCTGCAACCCAGGCTTCAAACTCTGCTCTCTGTAACAATCCTTCTGTACCTCAGTCCAGTCTCTACTTTCTGTAACAGTCCTTCTGCACCCCAGTCTCAAACTTCTGCTCTGTGCAAAAGTCATTCTACACACGAGTCTCCAACATCTGCTGTCGGCAACGATTCTTCTGCATCCCAGTCTCCAATGTCTGCTCTCTGCAACAGTCCTTCTACAACCCAGTCTCCAACCTCTGCTCTCTGGTACAGTCTTTCTGCACGCAGTCTCCAACCTCCGCTCTAATCAAAATTTCTTCTGCACCCCAGTATCTAACCTGTGCTCTCTGTAACTATCATACTGCACCCCGGTCTCAAAACTCTGCTCTCTGTAGCGATCCTTTTGCACCTCAGTGTCCAACCTCTGCTCTCTGCAATGATCCTTCTGCACCCCAGTCTCAAACGTCTGTTCTCTGCAACAGTCATTCTGACCCCAGTCTCTAGCCTCTGCTCTCTGTATCATTCTTCTCCACCCCAGTCCAAACTGTGCTCTAGGTGACATTCCTTCTGCACCCCAGTCTCCACCCTCTGCTCTTTGTAACAGTACTTCTGTACCGCAGTCTCCAATCTCTGCTCACTGCAAAATTTTTTCTGCACCACTGTCTCCAAACTGTGCTCTCTGTAACTGTCTTTCTGACCCAAGGCTCCAACCTCTGCTCTCTGTAACGATCCTTCCGAACCTCAGTCTCCAACCTCTACTTTCTGCAACGATCCTTCTGAACCACAGTTTCCAAACTCTGCACTCTGTAACAGTCATTCTACACCTAGTCTCCAACCTCTGCTCTGTGTAAAAGGCTAACTTCACCCCAGTCTCCAACCTCTGCTCTCTGTGACAGTTCTTCTGCACCCCAATCTCGAAACTCTTCTCTTTGTAACAGTCTTTCTGCACCCGAGTCTCCAAACTCTTTTCTCTGAAAGGATCCTTCTGAACCTCAGTCACCAACCTCTGCTATCTGCAACAGTCCTTCTGCACCCCAGTCTCCAGATTCTGCTCTCTTTAAGATCCTTTTGCATCCCTTTCTTTAAACTCTCCTCTCTGTAACAGTCCTTCTGCACCCCAGTATCCAAACTCTGCTCTCTGTAAAAGTCCTTCTGCACCTAAGTCTCCAAACTTTGCTCTCTGTAATGGTCCTTCTGTAACGCAGTCTCCAACCTCTGCTCTCTGTATCAATCCTTCTGCACCTCAGTCTCAAATGTCTGCTCTCTGTAACAGTCCTTCTGCACCATAGTCTCCAACATCTGCTCTCTACAACGGTCCTTCTGCACTAAAGTCTCCAAACTCTTCTCTCTCTAACAGTGCTTCTGTACTGCAGTCCCCAAACTCTCTCTCTATAACGGTCCTTCTGCACCCCTATTGCCAAAGTCTTCTTTCTGTAACAGTCCTTCTGAACCTCAGATTCCAACCTGTGCTCTCTGTATGAGTCTTTCTAAGCCTCAGTCTGAAACCTCTAATGTCTGCAACAATCCTTCTGCACCCCAGTCTCCAATCTCTGCTCTCTGTAACAGGTCTTCTGCTCCCCAGTCTCCAACCACTTCTTTCTGGAATGATCCTTCTGCACCTCAGTCTCCAACCTCTGCTCTCTGCAACAGTCCTTCAAAACTGCAGTCTCCAACCTCTGCTCTCTGCAATGATCCTTCTACATCCCAGTCTCCAACAACTGCTCTCTGCTTCAGTACTTCTACAACCCCGTCTCCAACCTCTGCTCTCTGCAACATTTCTTCTACACCCCAGTCTCCAACCAGTTCTCTCTGCAGCATTCCTTCTGCACCCCAGTCTCTAAGCTCTGCTCTCTGTAACAGTCCTTCTGCAAATCAGTGTCCAAACTCTGCTCTCTGTAAAAATTCTTCTTAACCTCAGTCTCCAAACTCTGCTCTCTATAACAGACCTTCTGCCCCCCATTCTCCAACCTCTGCTCTCTGTAACAGTTCTTCTGGTCACCAATCTACAAACTCTGCTCTCTGTAATGCTTGTTCTGCACCCTAGTCTCCATCCTCTGTTCTCTGTAACACTCTTTCTGCACCCCAGTCTCCAACCGCTCCTCTCTGTAACAGTCTGACTGCACCTCAGTCTCCAACCTCTGCTCTCTGTAATGAACCTTCAGCACCTAAGTCTCCGACTTCTGCTCTCTGTAACAGGCATTCTGAACCCCTTTCTCCAACCTATGCTTTATGGATCAGTCCTTCTGCAAACCAGTTTTACCTCTACTCTCCGTAACAATCTATCTGCACCTGACTCTGCAACCTCTGCTCTCTGAAACAGTCCGTCTGCACCACTGTCTCCAAACTCTGTTCTCTGCATCAGTCTTTCTGCACCCCAGTATACGACCTCTGCTCTCTGTAACAGTCCTTCTGTTCCACAGTCTCATAACTCTGATCTCTGTAATGGCCCTTCTGCACCCCAGTCTCTAACCTCTGCTCTCTGCAACAGTCCTTCTGCACCCCAGTCTCCAACCTCTGCTCTCTGCTACAGTACTTCGGCACCTTAGTCTCAAACATTTGCTATCTGTATCAGTCCTTTTGCACCCCAGTCTCCAACCTCTGCTCTCTGTAATGATCCTACTGCACCACAGTCTCCAACCTCTAATCTCTGCAACAGTCCATTTGCAACACTGTCTCCAACTTCTGCTCTCTGTAAGATCCTTCTGCACCCCTTTTTCAAAGCTCTGCTTATTGCAACGATCCTTCTGCACCCCAGAGTCTAACCTCTGCTCTATATAACAAAATATTTCACCTCAGTCTTCAAGCTCTGCTCTCTGCAACAGTCCTTCTGCACCCCAGTCTCCAACTTCTGCTCACTCTAAGAGTCCTTCTGCAACTCAGTCTCCAACATCTACTCTCTTCAGTATTCCTCCTGCAGCCCAGTGTCCATCCTCTGCTCTCTGCAACAGTCCTTCTGCACCCCAGTCTCTAACCTCTACTCTCTGCAACAGTCCTTCTGCCCCCCAGTCTCCAAATTCTGCTCTCTGTAACAATCCTTCTGCACCTCAGTCTCCAAACTCTGTTCTCTGCAACGGTCCTTCTGCACCTCAGTCTCCAACCTCTCTTCTCTGTAACAGTTCTACTGCACTTCACTCTCCAAACTCTGCTCTCTGTAGGATCCTTCTGAAACCCAGTCTCAAACCTCTGCTCTCGGTATCTATTATTCTGCACTCAGTCTCTAACCTCTGCTCTCTGTTACAGTATATCTATACCGCAGTCTCCAAACTCTGGTCTCTGTTATAATCCTTTTGCACTACAATTTCCAACCATTTCTTTCTGTAACAGTCTTTCTGCACCTCAGTCTCCAACATCTACTCTCTTCAACATTCCTCGTGCAGCCCAGTCTCCATCCTCTTCTCTCTGCAACAGTCCTTCTGCACCCCAGTCTCTAACCTCTACTCTCTGCAACAGTCCTTCTGCCCCCCAGTCTCCAAATTCTGCTCTATGTAACAATCCTTCTGCACCTCAGTCTCCAAACTCTGTTCTCCACAACGGTCCTTCTACACCTCAGTCTCCAACCACTATTCTCTGTAACAGTCCTACTGCACTTCACTCTCCAAACTCTGCTCTCTGTAGGATCCTTCTGAAACCCAGTCTCAAACCTCTGCTCTCGGTATCTATTATTCTGCACTCAGTCTCCAACCTCTGCTCTCTGTTACAGTTTTTCTATACCGCAGTCTCCAAACTCTGTCTCTGTTACGGTCCTTTTGCACCCCAATTTCCAACCACTTCTTTCTGTAACAGTCTTTCTGCACCTCAGTCTCCAAACTCTGCTCTCTGTAACAGTCCTTCTACACCTCAGTCTCCAACCTCTGCTCTCTGTAACAGTCCTTCTGCACCTCAATCTGAAACCACTGCTCTCTGAACGATTCTTCTGCACTCCAGTCTCCAAACAGTGTTCTGTATATCAGTTCTTCTGAACACCAGTCACAAAACTCTGCTCTCTCTATCTATCCTTCTGCACCTCAGTCTCCAACCTGTGCTCTCTGTAACATTACTTCTACACCCCAGTCTCCAAACTCTTCTCTCTGTAACAGTTTTTCTATACCACAGTCTCTAAACTCTGGTCTTTGTAAGGGTCCTTCTGCACCCCAGTTTCCAACCTCTGATTTCTGTAACAGTCCTTCTGCACCACAGTCTTCAAACTCTGCTCTTTCTAAAACTACTTCTACACCTCAGTCTCTAACCTCTGCTTTCTGTAACAGTCCTTCTGTACCTCAGTCTCCAAACTCTGCTCTTTCTAACAGTACTTCTACACCTCAGTCTCCAAAATCTGCTCTATGTAAAAGTCCTTCTGCACCTCAGTCTGACACCTCTCCTTTCCGCATGGTCCTTCTGTACCTCAGTCTCCAACCACTGCTCTCTGTAACAGTCCACCTGCACCTCAGTCTCCAAACTCTTCTCTCCGTAAAATCCTTCAGCAACCCAGTCTCCAAACTCTGCTCTCTATAACAGTCCTTCTGACACCAGTCTCTAAATTCTCCTCCCTGTAACAGGCTTTCTGAACGCCAGTCTTTCAACTCTACTCTCTGTAGCAGGCCTTCTGCACCCCAGTCTCCTAACTCTGCTCTCTATAACAGTCCTTCTGCACCCCAGTCTCCAACCTCTCCTCTCTGTAACAGGCCTTCTGGACGCCAGTCTACCAACTCTGCTCTCTGTAGCAGGTCTTCTGCACCCCAATCTCCATAATGTGCTCTCTGCAACGATCCTACTGCACCCCAGTCTCCAAACTGTGCTCTGTGTAACTGTACTTCTGCACCTTAGTCTCCAACCTCTACTCTCTGCTACACTCCTTCTGGACCCCAATTTCCAAACTCTACTCTCTGCAACAGTTTTTCTACATTGCAGTCTAAAACCTCTGCTCTCTGCAACAGTCCTCCTGCATGCCAATCTCCAACCTCTACTCTCAGCAAAAGTCCTTCTGAAACTCAGTCTCCAACCTCTGCTATCAGCAACATTCCTTCTGCACCCCAGTATCAAACCATTGCTCTCTGTAAAAGTCCAGCTGCACCCCAGTCTCCAACCTCTGCTCTTTGTAATGATCCTTCTGCACCTCAGTCTCGAACCTCCGCTTTCTGTAACAGTCTTTCTGCACCTCAGTCTCCAAACTCTTTCCTTGTAAGATTCTTCTGAAACCCAGTCTCCAACGTCTCCTCTCTGTAACAGTCCTTCTGGACCCAAGTCTCTAACCTCTCCTCTCTGTAACAGGCCTTCTGAACGCCAGTCTCTCAACTCTGCTCTCTCTAGCAGGCCTTCTGCACCCCAGTCTCCAAACTCTTTTCTCTATAACAGTCCTTCTGCACCCCAGTCTCCAAACTCTCCTCTCTGTAACAGGCCTTCTGGACGCCAGTCTCCCAACTCTGCTCTCTGTAGCAGGACTTCTGCACCCCAGTCTCCAAACTCTCCTCTCTGTAACAGGCCTTCTGGACGCCAGTCTCCCAACTCTGCTCTCTGTAGCAGGACTTCTGCACCCCAGTCTTCATAATGTGCTCTCTGCAATGATCCTTCTGCACCCAACTCTCCAACCTCTGATCTCTGCAACAGTCCATCTGCACCTCAGTCTCCAAATTCTGCTCTCAGTAAGATGCTTCTGTACCCCTCTTTCCAACCTCTACTCTCTGTTACAGTCCTTCTTCACGCTAGTCTCCAACATCTGCTCTCTGCAACAGTCATTCTGCACCTCAGTCTTAAAACTCTTCTCTCTGCAATGACCCTTCTGCACCCCAGTCTCCTACCTCGGCTCTCTGTAACAGTCGTTCTGCACCTCAGTCTCCCAACTCTGCTCTCATCAAGATCCTTCAGCAACCCAGTCTTTAAACTCTGCATTTTGTACCTGTCCTTCTGCACAACAGTCACTAACTTCTGCTCTCTGTAACAGGACTTCTGCAACCCAGTCTCCAAATTCTGTTCTCTGTAACAGGCTTTATTCACCCCAGTCAAAAACCTCTTCTCTCTGCAACGATTCTTCTCCACCCCAGTCTCCAACATCTGCTGTCTGCAACAGTCGTTTTGAACCCCAGTATCCAAACTCTGCTCTGTGTAAGATCCATCTGAACCCCAGTCTCCAAACTATGCTCTCTGTAAAAGTACTTCTACACCCAAATCTCCAGACTCTGCTCTCTGTAACAGTCCTTCTGCACGTCAGTCTCCAACCTCTGCTCTCTGTAACAGTCCTTCTGCACCCCAGTCTCTAAAATCTGTTCTCTGCAACATTCTTTCTGCACCCCAGTTTTCAAAATCTTCTCTCTGCAACACTCCTTCTGCACCCCAATCTCCAAACTCCGCTCTCTGCAACGATCCTTCTGGACACCAGTCTCCAACTTCTGCTCTCAGCAACAGTGCTTCTGCAACACAGTCTCCAACCTCTGCTCTCTATAAGATCCTTCTGCACTCTAGTTCCCAAATTCTGCTCTCTATAACATTCCTTCTTCACCCCAGTCTCCAACCTTCGCTCTCTGCAACAGCCCTTCTGCTCCCAGTCTCCGAGATCTGTTCTCTGTAACAGTCCTTCTGTTCCGCAGTCTCCAAACTTTGCTCTTTGTAAAGGTCCTTCTACAACCCAGTCTCCAAACTCTGCTTTCTGTATAAGTCTGCCTAAACCCCAGTCTCCAAAATCTGTTCTCTGTATCTATCCTTTGGACCTCAGTCTCCAACCTATGCTCTATGTAAGAGTCCTTCTGCACTCCAGTCTCCAACCTCTGCTCTAGGTAACATTCCTATACCACAGTCTCGAAACTCTGCTCTCTGTAAGGGTCCTTCAGCACCTTAATTTCCAAACTCTGCTTCCTGTAACAGTTTTTCTGCACCTGAGTCTCTAAACTCTGCTCTTTCTAACAGTACTTCTACACCTCAGTCTCCAGCCTCTGCTCTCTGTAACAGTCCTTTGTCACCTCAGTCTGACACCTCTCCTCTCTGCATGGTCCTTCTGCACCTCAGTATCCAACCACTGCTCTCTGTAACAGTCCAACTGCACCTCAGTCTCCAACCTCTTCTCTCCGTAAGATCTTTCAGTCAACCCAGTCTCCAAACTCTACTCTCTATAACAGTCCTTCTGCACCCCAGTCTCCAACTTCTCCTCTCTGTAAAAGGCCTTCTGGACGCCAGTCTCCCAACTCTTCACTCTGTAGCAGGCCTTCTGCACCCAAGTCTCCATAGTAAGCTCTCTGCAACGATTCTTCTGCACCCCACTCTCCAACATCTGATCTCTGCAACAGTCCATCTGCACCTCAGTCTCCAAATTCTGCTCTCTGTAAGATGCTTCTGCACCCCTGTATCCAACCTCTGCTCTCTGTAACAGTCCTTCTGCACCCGAGTCTCCAACTTCTGCTCTCTGAAACAGTCCACCTGCACCTCAGTGTCCAAACTCTTCTCTCCGTAAGATCCTTCAGCAATCCAGTCTCCAAACTCTGCTATCTATAACAGTCCTTCTGAACCCAAGTCTCCAACCTCTCCTCTCTGTAACACGCCTTCTGGACGCCAGTCTACCAAATCTGCTCTCTGTAGCAGTCCTTCTGCTCCCCAGTCTCCATAATGTGCTCTCTGCAATGATCCTTCTACACCCGTCTCCAACCTCTGATCTCTGCAACAGTCCATCTGCACCTCAGTCTCCAAATTTTGCTCTCTGTAAATGCTTCTGAACCCCTGTATCCAACCTCTACTCTCTGTAACAGTCCTTCTGAACCAGAGTATCCAACCTCTGCTCTCTGTAACAGGACTTCCGCACCTCAGTCTCAAACCTCTGCTTTCTGCAACAGTCCTTTTCCACCCTAGTCTAAAAATTCTCCTCTCTAAAACAGTCCTTCTGTGTTGAGAGCCACAGCCAAAGGGGCCCCAGTAAACTTCCAGCTGCCAGCATGCTTCAGACTGCCAGCTGATGATTGGTTCACAGTGGCCCCAGCAACATCTAGCTGATTGGCTCCTCTGCGGTGATGTTCATTGGGCTGTTTCCCTGCCCTTCAGGAGCCATTTGTCAAAAAGAAACTAACTTTATTTTTAGAACTACAAACGCCAAACAAAACAGCTCCTCAGGGAAAAAACACTCAGAGCCCAACTGCCACCACCGGCTTCCACAAGCCTCTCCTCCCACACACCCTCCCAACCTCCCACAATCCTCCTGATCTTGAGGCCGATTGGCTGGGTCGCGTGGGCAGAGCCAAAGAAGTCCCCCAATGAGCAGCTCCATGGAGGAGCCAATCAGGTAGATGTTGCTGCGGCCGCTGTGAGCCAATCATCAGCTGGCAGTCTGAAGGGCAGGGAAACAGCCCAATTAACATCACCGCAGAGGAGCCAATCAGCTAGATGTTGCTGGGGCCACTGTGAACCAATCATCAGCTGGCTGTCTGAAGCTTGCTGGCAGCTGGAAGTTTGCTGGGGCCCCTTTGGCTGTGGCTCTCAATATCTCCCCCTCTCTGTTTAAACAACAAGCATGTGGCTTAGGGACCGTGTCTGCCTTAGGTTGTCCAATACTACATATGGTCCTTACCCGTCTTCGGATGAGCTGACCTCAGGGCGTCAGCCTCCTGTCTTAGGTTGGTACCATTGTAATTGGATCTTTCCCATCATTGACTACTGGTCCAGTATACAGCCACACCTGTGGAGAGGTCTCAGCGGGGGGGGGTGAGGTTCTTTGCCTCACCTCTGTTGGCCCCCAAATTTTAGCTGAATGATCATGACAAGCAGAAGGGAGGAAGATATACCAAGTCAATTGACGGCTCCTTTTGGGAAAATTGTACCACTGATGATATCATCAGCAAAAATACCCCAACACTACCACAAGTCGCTGCACCAACAGATAGTTCACAATGCATACAAGTGACACATAGTTCTGTAAGCAGTTCAGTGCAAGTTCTGTAAGCAGTTCAGTGATGGCTATTGCAGAAACTGTAGATTAGTTTTATCTTTGTCTTCACCGGCACAGGGATGAAGATAGGAATTCTGGCAATAATGGCTAAAGAAAAAATTAGGTAACATTCCAGAAGACACTAAAAGAAAACAATTTTCTTAACAATTTATATTATCTTCATCGGCACTGGGATGAAGATAGAAATTCTGGCAATAATGGCTAAAGAAAAAATTGTGTAACATTCCAGAAGGCACTAAAAGAAAACAATTTTCTTAACAATTTACATTATAGTGAAGAGAATTATTAAATATAATGAAAACGAAAGGTGAGAGTAAACAAACAGATCTGTTAACCTCCTTTTTTGTTTACATATTAAAACAATTCTTAACAGTTATTTACCCAATTTAAATTAAACCATTTAAATCACGTGAATAAAAAAAAATATTTGGATCCATCTTTTCATGAGCTCTCATCATATATAATATATGGAAATACGTACATTGGACATACGTACATTCAAACATATAACACAAAACACAAGTGTGCACACATAATATAATACATACAACATATAACATAATAGTAAAGGCCTTATAACTTTTTACAAGTAAAATCTCTATTGCAATGTTTAAAAAATCTATAGTAAAAAAAAATAGAACTGATCAGGAAAACATTAACCTAGGTCTGTATGAGCTCAAAAAAATAAAATAGAACTTCATGATATGGGAAAGGGCAATAATAAAATAGATATTGAAAAAAGCATCCTGGTTCTGTCGCAGATGTAAGGATAGCCAAATTGGAGTTTTGGATATCAGCTATTATGGATTTGAGCTAAATCATCTTCTTTTTAGTCTGTAGAAATCGCTTTAGTTAATCTCTCTGGAATCCAAATCGGCTGCTGTTCTCCCTGTGAAAACACAAAAACAGACCCCCGACTCCATACAATCACTGGGTCAGGATTTTAGTTAATCTCTCCAGAATCCAAATCAGCTGCTGTTCTCCCTGTGGAAACACACAAACAGGCCCCCGACTCCAGACAATCACTGGGTCAGAACCTTGGTTAATCTCTCTGGAATCCAAATCGGCTGCTGTTCTTCCTGTGGAAACACACAAACAGACCCCCGATTCCAGTCAATTACTGGGTCAGGACCTTTCCATTGTCCTGTTAGAATATCTTTCCAAAGTACCTTGGGCTTATGTACATTTTTTGGACACATATGCCTTTCTGCAGCACTAAGTCCTGATGAATCCAAATTTAAAAAGTTTAGAGTAAAAAGGGTTATTTTAAGTTTATCTTTGGGGAATATATACCCCTTCCCAATTCCATCTTTTTGCTTTAATATGTACATTTTAATAGTTTGATGAGCTCTTTCAACTATGCCTTGTCCCTGTGGATTGTATGGGATTCCTGTTATATGAGTAATGCCAAATGATGAGCAAAATTGTTTAAAAGAAGTAGACGTATAACCAGGGGCATTATCTGTTTTTAACTGTTTTGGAATGCCCACAGTGGCAAAATTTTGTAAGCAATGAGCTATAACATCTTTAGTTTTTTCGCCGGCATGAAGGGAGCCCATCAAAAATCCAGAAGAAGTATCAACTGTAACATGCAAATATTTTAATTTTCCAAATTCTGGCAAGTGTGTGACGTCCATCTGCCAAATATGGTTAGGCATCAATCCTCTAGGATTGACTCCAAGATTAACTTGTGGTAAAAAGGTCACACAATTTTGACATTGTTTTATTATTTGTCTAGCTTGTTCCTTAGTTATTTTAAAACGCTTTTGTAAAGTATTAGCATTGACATGAAATCTTTCATGAAAATTTACAGCTTCTTCTAGTGTAGAGAAAATATGTATGTCATGTGTAGTTTTATCTGCTAAATCATTGCCCAAACTAAGGGCTCCAGGCAATCCTGTATGTGCTCTGATATGTCCTATAAAGAATGGATCTTTTCTGTCCCAGATTAAACTTTGTATAGTGGAAAACAAAGAGAAAACAGTAGAAGAAGGGGAAATCCTACCAGCATCTTCAAGGGATACTATAGCATTAACTATATACTGGCTATCAGAAAATAAATTAAATACAGAATCTTTAAACATCACAAAAGTTTGTAATACTGCATTAAGCTCTACCTTTTGAGCTGATTGTTTGGGTACTAAAAATGTAAAAGTTTGATCAGGTGTAACTATTGCTGCTGTACCATTATTTGACCCATCAGTGAATATATTTGGAGCATTCATGATAGGTATTTTTCTTGTCATTTTTGGAAAAATTACAGGATGCAATGACCAAAAAGACAATAAAGGATTAGATGGTAAGTGATTATCAAATTAAACATTAGATTTGCACATTATTATTGCCCAAGTATTTAACTCATTAGCTAATTCATCAATTTGATTCATAGTATATGGAGTAATAATTTTATGGGGAGAAATTCCAAACACTGCCTTTGCTGTTTTTATTCCTTTGAGTATTAATTGTCCTACAGCCTCAGGATACCTAGTAAGAATAGTGTTAGGAGAATAAGATAAATGTATCCATAATAATGGACCTTCTTGCCAAAATACTTCTGTAGGAATATTTTTTGTTGGTAGTACAATAAATAATAAAGGCAAACTTATATCAATTCTATCCAAATGCATATTTTCCATATATGTTTCAATGATTTTTAATGCCTTTCTTGCTTCAGGCGTTAACATTCGGGGTGAATTTGGATCTGATGGACCTTTTAGGATATCAAATAAAGGTCCCAATTCGTCTGTTGGAATACCTAGATAAGGCCTTATCCAATTTATATATAATTTCAATTTATAACTTTTGAAAGTCATTAAGTGATTTGAGTTGATCTACTCGTATTTGAATTTTTGGTGGACGGACCATGGTTGAGGATAATAGAACTCCTAAATAATTAATTGGAAAATTTAATTGTACTTTATCTATTGCTATCTCTAGATTATAATTTTTTAATAAGTTTGTAAGTGTGGCATAACATTCTAGCAATGTGTTTTTAGCTTTGTGTGCTAATAATACATCATCCATATAATGAAATATTTGTAGTTCAGGAATTTGATTTCTAAGTGGCTGGATTACTTTGTTAACATAAATTTGACACATAGTTGGTCTGTTAGCCATCCCTTGAAGGAGTACTTTCCATTCATATCTCTGATCAGGACCTTCATGATTTAGTGCAGGGATAGTAAATGCAAAACGTGGACTATCCTCAGGATGAATTGGAATTGAAAAAAAAAACAATCTTTAATATCTATAACTAAAACATACCAAGTTTTTGGCAAAGCAGACAATTGAGGAATCCCCGATTGAGCAGGTCCCATAATGACCATTTCATTGTTAATAGCTCTTAAATCTTGCAGTAATCTCCATTTACCAGATTTCTTTTTGATGACAAAAATGGGAGTATTATGGGGAGATACAGAAGGTTGTATATGTCCTTCTGTTAATTGTTGTTTGACCAGATCATGGGCTACTTGTGTCTTTTCTTTAGTCAAGGGCCACTGAGGAACCCATACTGGTCTTTCTGATTTCCATGTAATTTTTATTGTCTCAGTGGCCCTTTGTGAAAATCCAACCCATGTTTGTCTGTTCCTTGATCTATTTGTATTGGTGCTGCTATAAATTGTTCTTGTTTTTCTAATCTTTTTCCTTTCCTAAAACCTTGTCTAGCCATAATAGTGGGTGCATTTTGATTGATATTATTTGTTAATGTCAAACCTAATTGATCTAAGACATCTCATCCCCATAAATTTACGGGAAGATGATCCAATACATATGGCTGTATAGTTCCTTCACATCCTTCAGGATCCTTCCAATCTAATACCATTGCACTTCTATCAGGATTAGTCGCCACTCCTAGGCCTCGAAGCGATTGAGTGGCTTGTTGTAATGGCCAATGTTTTGGCCATTCTTGACGAGAGATGATGCTAAGGTCTGCACCTGTATCCAGTAGCCCATTAAATTCATGTCCTTGAATATTTAGTTTTAGCATGGGGCAAGAATCTAAATTTAAAGAAAGCATAGCCCAATCTACACCTGTGGAGCCTAATCCCTTGGAAACCTCTTTCTACAGCATGACTGGAAAATTTATCATGTAGGCTTGGTATTATTAGTAACTGTGCTATTCTATCTCCTGGTGAAATTATTGATATACCCTTTGGAGAACTGGCTATAATTTTTATTTCACTTTCATAATCGGCATCAATTACCCCAGGACTTATCATAAGTCCTTTTAGCGTAGAAGAACTGCGTCCCAATAATAAGCCTACTGTTCCTTTGGGAAGAGGTCATTTTACCCCTGTGGGAATTATTTGAACTCCCATCTCTGGAGTTAGTACTGATTTAGTGGAGGCGCAAATGTCCAACCCTGCGCTCCCTCTGGTTTGTCTGATGAGGGATCTGATGTGCTGGGCACTACCCTGATGGGGTTGCTGGGGTTGCTGGGTTCCTCCAGTGCTCCGTATATTTGTGGTTTGGGGCCCCGGAGCATTGGGGCCCCCTGTCCATTTTTTGGCGATGGAGCCCGATGCCTTTGTCCACGATATTGTGGATAAACACCTTGTCCTTGTTCGTTTTTTGATAATGGAGTACTCTCTATGGTGGTTTGAGAACGGCATTCATTAGCCCAATGTCTCCCTCTACAGCATCGTGGGCAAATACCCGGTATTCTACTTGTTTGATACCTAGTTTTGTTAAACCCTCCTCCTATGGGGCAATTCCTTTTAAAATGTCCTGTTTGTTGACAATTGTAGCATGTTCTTGGCCTGGCATCTAAAGCCTGTTTTACTGCAGCTTCCACAATTTGCCCTTGTTCATTAATGTCTCTGGCATCTAAAACCTGTTTTACTGCAGCTGCCACAATTTGCCCTTGTTCATTAATGTCTCTACATAATTTAATATATGTGTTTAAATCTTCCTGTTTCCATGGTCTAATGATATCTCTACACCAACGATTCGCTTGGTCATAAGCCAGTTGTTTTATAAATGGCATTGCTTGTTCTGTATCCCCAAAAATTCTGGAAGCTGCTTGAATAAGCCTATCTACAAATTCAGCGTAAGGTTCATTAGCTCCTTGTATTATCTTAGATAATTGACCTTGTAAACCTCCATGTCCTTGTAAAGTCTTCCATGCCTTAACTGCATCTACAGCAATTTGTGAATATACACCAGGATCATATGCATTTTGTTGCTGCCAATCCTCATAAGGTCCCTTTCCTAACAACATATGTAGATTTCTCTGAGGATAACCAGCTGCTGCATTTCGACTAGCCGTCTCCTTGCAAAATTCCTCATTGGCAACCTTCCATAACAGGTATTGTCCTCCATTTAGCACAGCTTTACACATACTAGCCCAATCTGCTGGCGTCATGCTTAAGTTGGTAATGGATTCGACCAAGCTTACAGTAAAGGGTGCTTGAGGACCAAGCAAACTTCCAGCTGTCAGCAAGCTTCAGACTGCCAGCTGATGATTGGTTCACAGTGGCCCCATCAACATCTAGCTAATTGGCTCCTCTGCGGTGATGTTCATTGGGCTGTTTCCCTGCCCTTCAGACTGCCAGCTGATGATTGGCTCACAGCGGCCCAGCAACATCTAGCTGATTGGCTCCTCCACGGAGCTGCTCATTGGGGGACTTCTTTGGCTGTGGCTCTCAACACTTCTGCACACAAGTTACCAACATCTGCTCTCTGCAACAGTCCTTCTGCATCCCAGTCTCCCAACTCTGCTCTCTGCAAGATCCTTCTGCAACGCAGTCTTTAAACTCTGCACTTTGAACCTGTCCTTTTGCACAACAGTCTCCAACTTCTGTTCTCTGTAACAGGACTTCTGCAACCCAGTCTCCAACCTCTGCTCTCTGTAACAGGCTTTATTCACCCCAGTCTAAAACCTCTTCTCTCTGCAACAATTCTTCTCCACCCCAGTCTCCAACATCTGCTGTCTGCAACAGTCGTTTGAAACCCCAGTCTCCAAACTCTGCTCTCTGTAAGATCCATCTGAACCCCTGTCTCCAAACTATGCTCTCTGTAACAGTCCTTCTACACCCAAATCTCCAGACTCTGTTCTCTGTAACAGTCCTTCTGCACGTAAGTCTCCAACCTCTACTCTCTATAACAGTCCTTCTGCACCCCAGTCTCTAAAATCTGCTCTCTGCAACATTCCTTCTGCACCCCAGTTTTCAACATCTACTCTCTGCAACACTCCTTCTGCACCCCAATCTCCAAACTCCGCTCTCTGCAACGATCCTTCTGGACACCAGTCTCCAACTTCTGCTCTCAGCAACAGTCCTTCTGCAACACAGTCTCCAACCTCTGCTCTCTATAAGATCCTTCTGCACTCTAGTTCCCAAACTCTGCTCTCTATAACATTCTTTCTTCACCCCAGTCTCCAAACTTTGCTCACTGCAACAGCCCTTCTGCTCCCAGTCTCCGAGATCTGTTCTCTGTAACAGTCCTTCTGTTCCGCAGTCTCCAACCTCTGCTCTTTGTAAAGGTCCTTCTACACCCCAGTCTCCAAACTCTGCTTTCTGTATCAGTCTGCCTGAACCCCAGTCTCCAAAATCTGTTCTCTGTATCTATCCTTTGGACCTCAGTCTCCAACCTATGCTCTATGTAAGAGTCCTTCTGCACTCCAGTCTCCAACCTCTGCTCTAGGTAACATTCCTATACCACAGTCTCGAAACTCTGCTCTCTGTAAGGGTCCTTCAGCACCTTAATTTCCAAACTCTGCTTCCTGTAACAGTTTTTCTGCACCTGAGTTTCCAAACTCTGCTCTTTCTAACAGTACTTCTACACCTCAGTCTCCAGCCTCTGCTCTCTGTAACAGTCCTTTGTCACCTCAGTCTGACACCTCTCTTCTCTGCATGGTCCTTCTGCACCTCAGTCTCCAACCACTGCTCTCTGTAACAGTCCACCTGCACCTCAGTCTCCAACCTCTTCTCTCCGTAAGATCTTTCAGCAACACAGTCTCCAAACACTGCTCTCTATAACAGTCCTTCTGCACCCCAGTCTCCAACTTCTCCTCTCTGTAAAAGGCCTTCTGGACGCCAGTCTCCCAACTCTTCACTCTGTAGCAGGCCTTCTGCACCCAAGTCTCCATAATGAGCTCTCTGCAAAGATTCTTCTGCACCCCACTCTCCAAAATCTGATCTCTGCAACAGTCCATCTGCACCTCAGTCTCCAAATTCTGCTCTCTGTAAGATGCTTCTGCACCCCTGTATCCAACCTCTGCTCTCTGTAAAGGTCCTTCTGAACCCGAGTCTCCAACTTCTGCTCTCTGTAACAATCCACCTGCACCTCAGTGTCCAAACTCTTCTCTCCGTAAGATCCTTCAGCAACCCAGTCTCCAAACTCTGCTATCTATAACAGTCCTTCTGCACCCAAGTCTCCAACCTCTCCTCTCTGTAACAGGCCTTCTGGACGCCAGTCTCCCAACTCTGCTCTCTGTAGCAGTCCTTCTGCTCCCCAGTCTCCATAATGTGCTCTCAGCAACGATCCTTCTGCACCCGTCTCCAACCTCTGATCTCTGCAACAGTCCATCTGCACCTCAGTATGGTGAGCCGTTCCTTCGGACTGTGGTCACCATTACATGATGGCGCTGGCTCCGCTGTGGTCTGTGAAGGACAACTCCATATCAGAGAGAGTTGGCGTATTGTCAATTCCTTATCAGAGAAAGTTGGCGTGTCGTTCTCTAGCACCCTGTGAGAAGGGTCCACGTGGCAGCTTCGCATTGGGGTTCGTGGTGCTTTATTAAGGCTGGGAGGAGCATCCGATTATTATTCCGGGGATTAGCAGAATTATTAGAAGAATGTCAAGGGCCTGAATAAACTGCTGAAAGAAGATTCCTGAGTCGCGTCTTCCTTGCGGGCAAGGGGGTCATGGCAAGTGGTGCCGAAACCCGGGAGAAAAAAGAAAAAAAAAAGAAAAACCCAGGAACCAGAACTTTCAGCAGTCAGTGAGGCGCGCCGGTAAGTCCCAGGTAAGGTGGGACCTGCTGTTAAAAAGCGGAGGCTCCTCTATACATAAAGAGGGAGCGTTAAAAGGTACCTGCTCCTCTGTAAATAAAGAGAGGGCGTTACATCTCATAGCAATTGCACTCTGTATTTTCATTTTGTTTTCTGTGTATTTTCGTTTTGTTTTTGTGTACTTTCACTTTCGATTTCTGTGTTTTCTTGTGTTGCGTCATTGGTGCCGTGACTTCAAGTCCACTTCTTCTGGCCCTAAATGGCCTTTTACGTTCAAAGGGACTGGAGGTGAAACACAGTACCTTAGAGAGATTTTTACAGAGTGTAGATACAGCTGCACCATGGTTTGCATTTTCGGGCAGCCTCACTACACCCAGCTGGGATAAATTAGGCAAAGACCTTGATTTTGCTCGTGAGCAAGGCATGCTAGAGGGTGGGGTGATACCCCTCTGGAAGATGGTCCGTAGTTGCCTTACGGATGGCAGATGCCAAGAAGCGCTTGTTAAAGGGCAAGAAGTTTTAGAACAATTACATGAGGAAAAATCAGAAACAACAGAGAGTGAAGTGTCTCAGGAAGAGGGGAGTGTGCAGGGCGTGGAGAACGGGAGGAGACTGTATCCAGATCTCAGTGTGCTGTGCACGCCCCCATGCGAAAGTGGGTCAGAGGTAGAAAATAATGAAGAGGAGGAGCTGAAGACGCTGTCTTGGCAGCTAGGGAGTTTAGGTACAGGGAACAGAGATAAGCAAGGGCTCAAGAAAGGACAGCCTCCTGATCCGCCTCTGTATGGCGGGGGTGTTTCGGGACGAAGTTTCCACGCCCAAACATGAAGGGCTGTTAACGCTGAGATGGGTCTTGCTTATCCAGTTTTTCAGGATGATAATAGGGGAAGATTTCATGAGCTTTTGGATTTCAAAATAGTAAAGACCCTGGCGGAGTCTGTGCGCACTTATGGTGTCGATGCTGCTTTTACACTAACTCAGGTAGAGAATCTGTCTAGATACTGCATGACTCCCTCTGATTGGGCTAGCCTCATTCGGGCTTGCGTCTCCCAGGCAAATATTTGGACTGGAGAGCATTTGTGCTAGAGGGCGCAGCAGAGCAGGCCGCCCAAAATCATGCAGCAGGACACCCCCATTGGGACAAAGAAATGCTTTTGGGACAAGGGAGATTTGCTAATCAACAGACAGGATTTCCTCTTGAAGCATATGACTCACCGAGGAGCCTGTTTGGGTGCCTCAGTGGCCCCTTCCCTCGGCTAAATTGGCAGCAGCCCATGACCTAGTTAAAGAACAACTTGACTTGGGCCACATTCAACATTCTACTTCTCCATGGAATACTCCCATATTTGTCATTAAGAAAAAATCAGGGAAGTGGCACCTACTACATGATTTACGAGCAGTTAATGCTCAAATGTAACTTATGGGGCCCATTCAAAGAGGGCTGCCGCTGCTTTCCTCTGTTCCTCAGGGCTGGCATATCATTGCTATTGACATTAAGGACTGTTTCTTTTCTATTCCTTTGCATCCTAAAGACTCACAGCGTTTTGCCTTCACCCTTCCCTCATGTAATCACGAGGAACCAGATCAAAGATTTGAGTGGATTTTTTTACCACAGGGAATGTCTAACAGTCCTACGATTTGTCAGATATATGTAGGGAAGGCACTCGCACCTCTCAGACAAAAATATCCTTCCATCAAGATTATTCATTATATGGATGATGTATTATTGGCAGCCAAATTACAACAGTCAGTTTATGAGGCCTATAAAGACCTGGTGAAGTTGTTAGCTCAATATGGATTACATATTGCACCTGAAAAGGTTGAAACAGGAGATTCTATTAAGTATTTGGGAGCGACAATTGGATATGACATGTTGAAACCACAAAAGGTTACTATAAGAACTCAAGATCTCCAAACTCTAAATGATTTTCAAAAACTGTTGGGAGATATTAATTGGATAAGAGGTTATTTACATATTCCTAATATCGTGCTCCAGCCTTTGTATGCTATTCTTAAGGGTGATCCAGATCTTACTTCCCCTCGTACCCTCACTAAAGAGGCCAGAGCGGCCCTTATAAAAATAGAAGAAGCTATACAACATGCTACTCTATGCAGGCTCCAGAGTGATAAACCTTTCCAGTTATGTGTGCTTGCCACTATGCGGCAGCCTACTGGAGTACTGTGGCAAGATGGGCCTTTACTATGGATCCACCCACATGTATCCCCAGGAAAATCTTTAGAATACTATCCTGATGCTGTTGCAGCATTAGCACTTAGAGGGATTCAACAGAGCATTCAATTTTCTGGACAAGCACCTTCTTCTCTTATTATACCCTATTCTAAAGTTCAGATTAATGATTTGTGTGCTACTCTAGACAACTGGGCCATTCTATGTTGCTCGTTTCAAGGTGATATTGATAATCATTACCCTTCTCATCCATTACTCCATTTTGTTAAAGAGCATCCTATTATTTTCCCTAGAGTAACTTCACCCACTCCAATTCCAGGGGCTGTTAACATTTTTACTGATGGCTCTAAGTCTGGAATGGGAGCTTATGTGATTAATGACTCTCCCCCTGTTCAGCATCAATTTGCTCCTGGAAATCCACAATGGGTAGAACTACAAATTGTCATTGAAGTTTTTAAACAGTGTTCTTTTCCTTTCAATCTCATTTCGGACTCCATCTATGTGGTGCAGGCGCTCAAAATTCTGGAGGCTGTAGGAGCTATTAGTGACACCCATAATGTGTCTGCTTACTTTAATCAGCTTCAACATCTTATCCGTAGCTGTACTGCCCCTTTCTATCCAATGCACATTCGGGCTCACACCTCTCTTCCTGGCCCGTTATCACAGGGTAATGCCTGTGCTGACTCGGCAACTAGAAGCCAGTTAGTATGCTTGGCCTCATCCTTAGAAAAAGCTAAATTGTTTCATCACAACTTTCATGTCAATGCTATGACACTGCACAGACGTTTTTCCATCTCAAGAGCAGATGCTCGTCAGATAGTATTACAATGTCCCTTTTGTGTCACATTTCTTCATCCTCCTACTTATGGTGTAAACCCACGAGGATTGAAGCCATTGGTTGTCTGGCAAATGGACGTAACTCACGTGCCTGACTTTGGTAACCTCAAATATGTACATGTTTCTATTGACACATACTCTGGAATTATTCATGCTTCTGCTTTATAGGGAGAAAAGGCACGTAATGTCATTACTCATTGCTTAGAGGCATGGGCATCATGGGGTGCACCTGCATCCCTTAAGACTGATAATGGACCTGCTTATACGGGCAGACAGTTTACATCCTTTTGTTCTACTATGGGAGTACAACTTGCTCATGGGTTGCCTTACAATCCTCAAGGGCAAGGCATTGTTGAACGTGCCCACCGCACCTTAAAGGAAACCTTAGAAAAACAAAAAGGGGGAATAGGAGTTGACCACACTCCTAAAGAACGCCTGTCCTTAGCTCTTTTTACCATTAATTTTTTGAATTTGGATATTCATGGCCGCTCTGCGGCCGATAGACATGTGTCCCCTCAGCCCTCTGTGACTGGCTATGTTAAGTGGAAGGATGTTCTTACGGGCCAATGGAACGGCCCTGACCCCGTGCTGACATGGGCACGAGGATCTGTATATGTTTTTCCCCAGGATCGCACAGAGCCGCTGTGGATCCCTGAACGCCTGACAAGAAGAGTCTCGAGATCTACTAACCAGCAGCAGGAGGTGCCACAACAGTCCCATGATGAGGAGCTTCATTCTGATGAGTGCTCTGGCTCTGATGCTGGTGCCAACGGTACAGATGACACCAATGCAGTGGTGGGCAGTGGCACGGGCATGGCCAATGCCAATGCCAGTTCATAGTAATTCTAGTGTCCTCCCCACTCTTTTTTCTACCTCATGTGAGATGTCTGCTCCTTGTACCTCTCCTAGAGGGGACATGGAAAATATTTTTAACCAGTCTCAAGTTAATCTCACAGGAGTTTTTTGTTTCAGCCTTGGGAACACTAATTGTATTAGCCTTAAGACCAAAAATTTGACTAACTGGGAGGACCCATTGCAGTCCAGTCGAGTCTAAAGGAGCATTCTCAGTGCTGTATTGAGCCAAGTAGTTTCAGGGAAGCAATCAGGCTCAGGGACCCCCGCAACTAGCTCTGTTTTAAACATAACTACTTTAGCTATTATCTCCGAGGTATTAATCCCAATTCCTCCTTCTTCTAATAGTACTTGCAATGCCACTCATTTCAAGGCCTCTCCTTACTGTACCCATAATTTTGGTTTTCCTCCAACATTTACGCCTTGTCAGGATCATTCTTGTGAGAAACATCAAGTTGCTAAAGGTTTCTCCTTTTCCCCCTCTCTTAAGAGATATGTTTACAACTTTAACAACAATGCCAACTCCTCTACAGGAACAGGTTGGTCCTGGTTTCAATGGCTCATTTCCAATGAGAAAGGGGCTTCAGCCGATATTTCTACATTGGCTCAATTACTAGGAGCCAAAAGTTGGCTGGCTAATGTTTCTGGCACTACTAAGGAGAGTGAATGAGGTAATAGGCTTACATCTGTTTCATTCAAATCTCTGTTACATTATGCCACATTGCCTCCTGCAATGGTCTGTATCCAATCCACGTTCCTGTTCCTTTTAGCTAATAACACTTCATCGGGGATGCTGGATTGTTCTAATATTACCTGTTTCTTATCTGAGTGTTGGAATGGTTCTTGGACTGTAGCAGTGATTATGAAAATTCCAACTTTTGTCCCAATCCCAGTCACTGCGGATCCAGATAAATTTCCTATTGTAGAGCTACTTAGAGTCCGCAGAGATTTTGGAATCACGGCAGCTATAGTGACAGCCATGGCGGAATCTGCTGCTGCAGCAGTTACGGCCGGAGTAGCCATGGCCAGTCAAGTACAAACTGCTGCCACTATTAATCAAGTTGTTCAACAAACGTCCACTATACTTGAATCGCAAAATGCGATTAATCAACATATTTTGTCAGGGATTTTAGCTGCCAACCAAAGAATAGATTTTCTTCAAGCTCAGGTAGAGGAATTGGCTGACCTAGTACTTTTAGGCTGCATTGACCAACGTGCACATTTATGTATAACCTCTGTCAGATTTAATGATTCCAGGAATGCTTCCCGCATTATTGGTGGATATCTGGCCAGGAATTGGTCCATGGAAGCGGAAGACATGATCCAGTCTCAACTAACCCAGATAGCTGTCTTGAGTAGTACCCGTGTCGATCCCGTGACTCTGGGTCAATTCACCAATTGGATATCTTCTGCTTTTTCCTTTTTTAAGGAATGGGTGGGAGTAGGCATTTTTGGTGCACTGTGTTGTTTTGGTATGTTCCTCTGTTTGTGGTTTCTCTGTCGCCTTAAAGCTCGTAGTGCTCAAGATAAGGCTATGATCATACAAGCTCTTGCTGCTTTAGAAACTGGCAACTCACCTCAAGTCTGGCTTGCACATCTTAAACAGTAAATCTTTGACATGGTCATTGCACCCCAAGTTATTATAACATTGCACTGGGATTGACATGTCTTTCCTCGTTATTCTCTTAGTGTCAGAAAGCCCTTGCACTCTGCCGGTCTTGCTACCATTGCACGCAGATGGGTTTCTACACTAGTGCCTTTGACATGGTCGTTGCACCCCAAGTTATTCTAACATTGCACTGGGTACGACATGTCCTTCTTTTGTCTTTCTTCTAGTGCTAGAAAGCCCTTGCACTCTGCAGGTCTTGTTGCAATTGCACGCAGAAAGGTTTCCACACTGGTCTTTATCTGTCACTTTAAAGTCCGTGCCTTTCTTTCAGGGTGCTGCCAACTTGTTTGTAGTTGTACTTCTAGACAGCCACAGTTCAACCTCAGCTATTCCCTCTTACTCACCATCGTCACGATACAGCATGCGAGGCAAGGCACTGCACTTGAGTGATCCATTGAGAAGAGGGACCTCAAGGGGAGCATGTCCTATTGCATGCGGGTTTGACGTGTCTCCACCCCGCCCCACGAAAAAAGGCGTCGGCTGATATGGTGTCAGATCTGGGGAAGGCGCCCCCTAGGGCTGGACCATACTATGCAGCCACTTCTGCACAGTGGGATAGGACCTCTACTCTCGCCTGTATTGTCTTAGTGAAACAAAAAGGGGGAGCTGTGGTGAGCCGTTCCTGCGGACTGTGGTCGCCATTACATGATGGCGCTGGCTCCACTGTGGTCTGTGAAGGACAACTCCATATCAGAGAGAGTTGGCGTATTGTCAACTCCTTATCAGAGAAAGTTGGCGTGTCATTATCTAGCACCCTGTGAGAAGGGTCCACGTGGCAGCTTCGCATTGGGGTTCGTGGTGCTTTATTAAGGCTGGGAGGAGCATCCGATTATTATTCCGGGGATTAGCAGAATTATTAGAAGAATGTCAAGGGCCTGAATAAACTGCTGAAAGAAGATTCCTGAGTCGCGTCCTCCTTGCGGGCAAGGGGGTCGTGACACCTCAGTCTCCAAATTCTGCTCTCTGTAAATGCTTCTGAACCCCTGTTTCCAACCTCTACTCTCTGTAACAGTCCTTCTGCACCAGAGTCTCCAACCTCTGCTCTCTGTAACAGGACTTCTGCACCTCAGTCTCAAACCTCTGCTCTCTGTAACAGTCCTTTTCCACCCTAGTCTAAAAATTCTGCTCGCTACAACAGTCCTTCTGCACACAAGTTACCAACATCTGCTCTCTGCAACAGTTTTTCTGCACCTCAGTCTCCCAACTCTGCTCTCTGCAAGTTCCTTCTGCAACCCAGTCTTTAAACTCGGCGCTTTGTACCTGTCTTTTTGCACAACAGTCTCCAACTTCTGTTCTCTGTAACAGGACTTCTGCAACCCAGTCTCCAAACTCTGCTCTCTGTAACAGACTTTATTCACCCCAGTCTAAAACCTCTTCTCTCTGCAATGATTCTTCTCCACCCCAGTCTCCAACATCTGCTGTCTGCAACAGTCGTTTGGAACCCCAGTCTCAAAACTCTGCTCTGTGTAAGATCCATCTGAACCCCTGTCTCCAAACTATGCTCTCTGTAACAGTCCTTCTACACCCAAATCTCCAGACTCTGCTCTCTGTAACAGTCCTTCTGCACGTCAGTCTCCAACCTCTGCTCTCTGTAACAGTCCTTCTGCACCCCAGTCTCTAAAATCTGCTCTCTGCAACATTCCTTCTGCACCCCAGTTTTCAACATCTTCTCTCTGCAACACTCCTTCTACACCCCAGTCTCCAACCTCTCCTCTCTGTAACAGGCCTTCTGAACAAATGTCTCCAACTCTGCTCTATGCAACGATCATTATGCACGCGTGTCTCCAACGTCTGGTCTCTGCAATGATTCTTCTCCACCCAAGTCTCCAACATCTGCTCTCTGCAACTATCCTTTTGCACCCCAGTCTGCCAACTCTGCTCTCTGTAAGATCCATCTGAACGGAAATCTCAAAACTCTGCTCTCTGTAACAGTCCTTCTGCACCGCAGTCTCGAAACTCTGCTCTCTGTAACAGTCCTTCTTCACCTCAGTCTCCAACCTCTGCTCTCTGTAACAATCCTTCTGCACCCCATTCTCTAAAATCTGCTCTCTGCAACAGTCCTTCTCCACTTCAGTCTCCAACATCTGCCCTCTGCAACAGTCCTTCTGCACCACAGTCTCCAAACTCTGCTGTCTGCAACTAACCTTCTGGACCCCAGTCTCCAATGTCTGCTCTCTGCAACAGTCCTTCTGCAATACAGTCTCCAACCTCTGCACACAGTAAGATCTTTCTGCACTCCGGTTTTCAAACTCTGCTCTCTGTAAAATTTCTTCTCCACCCCAGTCTCAAACCTCTGTCCTCTTTAACAGTCCTTCTGCTCCCCAGTCTCCGAGATCTGCTCTCTGTCACAGACCTTATGTACTGCAGTTTCCAAACTTTGCTCTCTGTAAGGGTCCTTCTGCAACCGTCTCCGAACTCTGCTTTTTGAATCATTCTGAACCCCAGTCTCCAACCTCTGCTCTTTGTATCTATCCTTCTGCACCTCAGTCTTCAACCTGTGCTTTCTGTAACAATCCTTCTGCACCCCAGTCTCCAAACTCTGCTCTCTGTAACGGTCCTTCTGCACCCAATTTCCAAATTCTGCTTTCTGTAACAGTCCTTTTGCACGTCAGTTTCTAAACTCTGCTCTCTGTAACAGTTCTGCTACACCTCAGTCTCCAAGCACTGCTCTCTGTAACAGTACTTTTGCACCTCAGTCTGAAACATCTGCTGTCAACGATTCTTCTGCACCCCAGTCTCCAACCACTGCTCTCTGTAACAGTCCAACTGCACCTCAGTCTCCAACATCTGCTCTCTGTAAGTTCCTTCAGCAAACCAGTTTCCAAACTCTGCTCGCTGTAACAGTTTTTCTGTACCCCGTCTTCGACCTCTCCCCTCTGTAACAGGCCTTCTGCACTCCAGTCTCGAAACTCTGCTCTCTAGAGCAGGCCTTCTTCACCCCACTCTCCATCCTCTGCTCTCTGCAATGATCCTTCTGCACCCCAGTCTACAACCTTTGCTCTCTGTAATGATCCTACTGCACCCCAGTCCCCATCCTCTGATCTCTGCAACAGTTTTTCTGCACCTCAGTCTCTAAATTATGCTCTCTGTAAGATGCTTCTGCAACCCTGTCTCCAACCTCTGCTCTCTGAAACAGTCCTTCTGCACCCCAGTCTCCAACCTCTGCTCTCTGTAACAGTCCTTCTGCACCCCAATCTCCAACCTCTGCTCTCTGCAAGAGTCATTGTGCACCCCAGTCTACAAACTCTGCTTTCTACAACAGTCCTTCTGCACCCTAGTTACCAACATCTGCTCTCTGCTACAGTACTTCTGCACCCCAGTCTTCAACCACTTCTCTCTGTAACAGTCCTACTGTACTACAGTATCCAACCTCTGCTCTCTGCAACAGGACTTCTGCAACCCAGTCTCCAAACACTGCTCTCTGTAACAGGCCTTCTGCACCCTAGTCTCCAAACACTTCTCTCTTCAATGATTCTTTTTCACACCAGTCTCTAACCTCTGCTCTCTGCAACAGTCCTCTTGAACTACAGTCTCCAAAATCTGCTCTCTGTAAGATCCATCTGAACCCCAGTCTCCAACCTCTGTTCTCTGTAACAGTCCTTTTGCACCCCAGTTTCCAACCTCTGCTCTCCGTAAGAGTCCTTCTGCACCTCAGTCTCCAAACTCTGATCTCTGCAACAGTCCTTCTGCAACTCAGTCTCCAAATTCTGCTCTCTGTAAGATCCTTCTGCACCCCTGTATTTAACCTCTACTCTCAGAAACTGTCCTTCTGAATCCGAGTCTCCAAACTCTCCTCTCTGTAACAGCACTTCCGCACCTCAGTCTCCAACCTCTGCTCTCTGCAACAGTCCTTCTGCACCCCAGTCTCCAACCTCTGCTTTCTACATTAGTCCTTCAGGACCCTAGTTACCAAAATCTGCTCTTTGCAACAGTCCCTCTGCACGCCACTGTTCAACATCTGCTCTCTGCAACAGTCATTCTGCACCTCATTCTGAAAACTCTGCTCTCTACAACGACCCTTCTGCACCCCAGTCTCCTACCTCTGCTCTCTGTAACAGTCCTTCTGCTCTCTGTTTGATCCTTCTGCAACCCAGACTTTAAACTCTGCACTCTGTAAGAGTCCTTCTGCACAACAGTCTCCAACCTCTGCTCTGTGTAACAGGTTTTTTTCACCCCAGTCTCCAACCTATTTTCTCTGCAAAGATTCTTCTCCACCCCAGTCTCCAACATCTGCTCTCTTCAACAACACTTTTGCACCCCAGTCTCCAAACTCTGCTCTTCGTAAGATCCACCTAAACCCCATTCTCCAACCTCTGCTCTCTGTAACAGTCCTGCTGCACCCCAGTCTCAAAACTCTGCTCTCTGTAACAGTCCTTCTGCACCTCATTCTCCAACCTATTCTCTCTCCAATAGTCTTTGCTCCCCAGTCTCCGAGATCTGCTCTCTGTAACAGTCCTTCTGTACTGCAGTGTCCAACCTCTGCTCTCTGTTTTGGTTCTTCTACACCCCTATATCTAAACTCTGCTTTCTGTATCAGCCTGTCTGAACCGCAGTCTCCAACCTCTGTTCTCTGTATCCATTCTTTTGTACCTCAGTCTCCAACTTGTGCTCTCTGTATGAGTCTTTCTGCATCCCAGTCTCTAACGTCTGCTCTCGGTAACAGTCCTAAACTGCAGTTTTCGAACTCTGCTCTCTTTAACGGTCGTTCTTCACGCCAATTTCCAACCTCTGCTTCCTGTAACAATCCTTCTACACCTCAGTCTCCAAACTCTGCTCTCTGTAACAGTCCTTCTACACCTCAGTCTCCAACCTCTGCTCCCTGTAACAGTCCTTCTGCACCTCAGTCTGAAACCTCTGCTCTCTGTATGATCCTTCAGCACTCTAGTCTGCAATCACTGCTCTCTGTAACAGTACACCTGCACATCAGTCTCTAACCTCTGCTCTCTGTAACATTCTTCAGCAACCCAGTCTCCAAACTCTGGTATCTATAACAGTCCTTCTGCACCCTAGTCTCTAACCTCTGCTCTCTGCAACAGTCCTTCTGCACCCCAGTCTCCAACCTCTGCTCTCTGCTACAGTACTTCTGCACCCCAGTCTCAAACATCTGCTCTCTGTAAAAGTCCTTCTTCACCTAAGTCTCCAAACTTTGCTCTCTGTAATGGTCCTTCTTTACCACAGTCTTCAACCTCTGCTCTCTGTATCAATCCTTCTGCAACTCAGTCTCCAATGTCTGCTCTCTGTAACAGTCCTTCTGCACCCTAGTCTCCAACATCTGCTCTCTACAATGGTCCTTCTGCAGTCTCCCAACTCTGCTCTCTATATGATCCTTCTGCAACAAAGTCTTTAAACTCTGCACTCTGTAACAGTCCTTGTGCAAAACAGTCTCCAACCTCTGCTCTCTGTAACAAGACTTCTGAAACCCAGTCTCAAAACTCTGCTCTCTGTAATAGGCCTTCTGTACCCCAGTCTCCAACCTCTTCTCTCTGTAACAGTCCTTCTGCACCCCAGTCTCTAAAATCTGCTCTCTGCAAAAGTACTTCTGCACCCCAGTCTTCAACATCTGCTCTCTGCAACAGTCTTTCTGCACCCCAGTCTTTAACCTCTGCTCTCTTTAACGATCCTTCTGGACCCCAGTCTCCAACCTCTGCTCTCTGCAACAGTCTTTCTGCACCACAGTCTCCAACCTCTGCTATCTGTATGATCCTTCTGCACTCAAGTTTCCAAACTCTGCTCTCTGTAACATTCCTTCTCCACCCAGTCTCAAACCTCTGTCCTCTTCAACAGTTCTTCTGCTCCCCATTCTCCGAGATCAGCTCTCTGTAACTGTCCTTCTGTACCACAGTCTCCAACCTTTGAACTTTGTTACAGTTCTTCTACACCCCAGTTTTAAACTTCTGCTTTCTATATCAGTCTGCCTGAACCCCAGACTCCAAAATCTGTTCTCTGTATCTATCTTTCTGCACCTCAGTCTCCAACCTATGCTCTATGTAAGAGTCCTTCCTCTCCCCAGTCTCCAACCTCTGCTCTCAATAACAGTCCTATATCGCAGTCTCCAACCTCTGTTATCTGTAAGAGTCCTTCTGAGCCTCAGTATGAAACCTCTGCTCTTTCACGATTCTTTGCACCCAGTCTTCAATGACTGCTCTCTGTAACATTCAAGCTATACCTCAGTCTTCAACCTCTGCTCTCTGTAAGATCCTTCAGCAACCCAGTCTCAAAACACTGCTCTATATAACAGTCCTTCTGCACCCCAGTCTCCAACCTCTCCTCTCAGTAACAGGCCTTCTGCACCTCAGTCTCCAACTTCTGCTCTCTGTAAGATACTTCAGAAACCCAGGGTCCAAACTCTCCTCTTTGTAACAGGCCTTCTACACGCCAGTATCCAAACTCTGCTCTCTGTAGCAGGCCTTCTGCATCCCAGGCTCCAACCGCTGCTCTCTTCAACGATCCTTCTGCACCCCAGTCTCAAACCTCTGCTCTCTGAAATGATCCTACTGCACCCCAGTCTCCGAACTCTGATCTCTGCAACAGTTCTTCTGCACCTCAGTCTCCAACCTCTTCTCTCTGTAAGATTTTTCTGCACCCCTGTTTCCAAACTCTGCTCTCTGTATGAGTTCTTCTGCACCCGAGTCTCCAAACTCTGATCTCTGTAACAGTCCTGCTGCATTACAGTCTCCAAACTCTGCTCTCTACAACAGTCCTTCTACACCCTAGTTACCAACATCTGCTCTCTGCAACAGACCTTTCTCACCCCAGTCTCCAATATCTGGTCTCCTCAACAGTTCTTCTGCACCTCAGTCTGAAAACTCTGCTCTCTGCAACGAACCTTCTGCACCCCAGTCTCCCAACTCTGCTCTCTATATGATCCTTCTGCAACAAAGTCTTTAAACTCTGCACTCTGTAACAGTCCTTGTGCAAAACAGTCTCCAACCTCTGCTCTCTGTAACAGGACTTCTGAAAACCAGTATCAAAACTCTGCTCTCTGTAATAGGCCTTCTGTACCCCAGTCTCCAACCTCTTCTCTCTGCAACAATTCTTCTCCACCCAAGTCTCCAAATCTGCTCTCGGCAACTGTCCTTTTGCACACCAGTCTCCAAACTCTGCTCTCTGTGAGATCCATCTGAACCCCAGTCTCCATCCTCTGCTTTCTGTAACAGTCCTTCTGCACCCCAGTCTCTAAAATCTGCTCTCTGCAACAGTCCTTCTCCACCCCAGTCTCCAACATCTGCTCTCTGCAACAGTCCTTCTGCACCCCAGTCTCCAAACTCTTCTCTCAGCAACGAACCTTCTGGACCCCAGTCTCCAAAGTCTGCTCTCTGCAACAGTCCTTGTGCACCACAGTCTCCAAACTCTGTTCTCTGTACGATACTTCTGCACTCCAGTTTCCAAACTCTGCTCTCTGTAACATTTCTTCTCCACCCCAGTCTCCAACCTCTGTCCTCTGCAACATTCCTTCTGCTCCCCTGTCTCCGAGATATGCTCTCTGTAACAGACCTTATGTACCGCAGTTTCCAACCTCTGCTCTCTGTAATGGTCCTTCTACAACCCAGACTCCAACCTCTGCTTTTTTGAATCAGTCCTTCTGTACCCAGTCTCCAACCTCTGCTCTTTGTATCTATCCTTCTGCACCTCAGTCTCCAACCTGTGCTTTCTGTAACAGTCATTTTTCACCCCAGTACCAACCTCTGCTCTCTGTATCAGTCCTTCTATACCACAATCTCCAACCTCTGCTATCTTTAAGGATCCTACTGCACCCCAATTTCCAACCTCTGCTTTCTGTAACAGTCCTTCTGCACGTCAGTCTCCAACATCTGCTCTCTGTAAGTTCTTTCAGCGAACCAGTCTCAAAACTCTGCTCTCTGTAGCAGTCCTTCTGCACCCCAGTCTTCAACCTCTCCTCTCTGTAACAGGCCTTCTGCACACCAGTCTCAAAACTCTGCTCTCTATAGCAGGCCTTCTGCAACCCAGTTCCCATTCTATGCTCTTTGCAATGATTTTTCTGCACCCCAGTCTCGAACCTTTGCTCTCTGCAATGATCCTACTGCACCCAAGTCTCCAACCTCTGATCTCTGCAAAAGTCCTTCTGCACCTTAATCTCCAAATTGTGCTCTCTGTAAGATCCATCCGCACCCCTGTCTCCAACCTCTGCTCTGTGTAACAGTCCTTCTGCACCCCAGTTTCCAACCTCTGCTCTCCGAAAGAGTCATTCTGCATGCCAGTCTCCAAACTCTGCTCTCTGCAACAGTCCTTCTGCACCGTAGTTACCAACATCTGCTCTCTGCTACAGTACTTCTGCATCACAGTCTTCAACCGCTGCTCTCTGTAACAGTCCTCCTGTACTGCAGTATCCAACCTCTGCTCTCTTTAACGGTCTTTCTGCACCCCAGACTCCAATCTCTGCTTTCTGTATCAGTCCTTCTGTACCCCAGACTCCAAACTCTGCTCTCTGTAAGAGTCCTTCTGCATCTCGGTCTCCAACCTCTGATCTCTCCAGAGTCCTTCTGCAACTCAGTCTCAAAATTCTGCTCTCTGTATGATCCTTTTGCACCCCTGTATTTAACCTCTGCTCTCTGAAACTATCCTTCTGCACCCGAGTCTCCAACCTCTGCTCTCTGTAACAGGACTTCCGCACCTCACTCTCCAAACTCTGCTCCCTGCAACAGTCCTTCTGCACCCCAGTCTTTAACCTCTGCTTTCTACAACAGTTCTTAAGGACCCTAGGTATTAACATCTGCTCTCTGCAACAGTGTACTTGAGTCTCCAACATCTGCTCTCTTTAACAGTCCTTCTGCACCTAAGTCTCTCAACTCTGCAATCTGTTTCATCCTTCTGCAACCCAGTCTTTAAACTCTTCACTCTGTAACAGTCCTTCTGCACAACAGTCTCCAACCTCTGCTCTCTGTAACGATCTTTCTGCACCCAGACTCCAATCTATGCTTTCTGTATCAGTCCTTCTGCACCCCAGTCTAAAACTTCTGCTCTCTCTAAGAGTCCTTCTGCAACTCAGTCTCCAATCTCTGCTCTCTGCAACAGTCCTTCTGCACCCCAGTCTCTAACCTCTGCTCTCTGCAACTGTCCTTCTGTACTGCAGTCTCCAAACTCTGCTCTCTGTAACGGTCTTTCTGCACTCCATACTCCAATCTCTGCTTTCTGTATCAGTCCTTCTTCACCCAGTCTCTAACTTCTGCTCTCTCTAAGAGTCCTTTTGCACATAAGTCTTCAACCTCTGCTCTCTGCAACAGTCCTTATGCACCCCAGTCTTCAACTTCTGCTCTCTGCAACAGTACTTCTGCACCACAATCTGCAACTTCTGCTCTCTCTAAGAGCTTTCTGCACAACAGTTTCCAAACTCTGGTCTCTGTAACATACCTTTCCACCCCATAATTCAACGTCTGATTTCTGAAAGTGTCCTGTTGCACCCCAGTTTTTAACCTCTGTCCTCTGCAACAGTCCTTCTGCTAACCAGTCTTTAACATCTGCTCTCTGTAACAGTCCTACTGTACCGCAGTCTCCCACCTCTGCTCTCCATAACTTGTCCTTCTGAACCCCAGTCCTCAAACTCTACTTTCTGTATCAGTTTTTCTGAACCCCAGTCTAAAACCTCTGCTCTCTGTATCTATCCTTCTGCACCTCAGTCTCCAACCTGTGCTCTCTGTAACATTCCTTCTGCACCCGAGTGTCCAACCTCTGCTCTCTGTAACAGTTTTTCTATACCGCAGTCTCCGAACTCTGGTCTCTGTAACTGTCCTTCTGCACCCCAATTTACAACCTCTGCTTTCTGTAACAGTGCTTCTGCACCTCAGTCTCCAAACTCTGCTCTCTGTAACAGTCCTTCTACACCTCAGTCTCCAACCTCTTCTCTCTGTAACAGTCCTTCTGCACCTCAGTCTGACACCTCTGATCTCTACACTATCCTTCTGCACCCCAGTCTCCAACCACTGCTCTCTGTAACATTCCACCTGCACCTCAGTCTCCACACTCTGCTCTCTATAAGATCCTTCAGCAACCCAGTGTCCAAACTCTCCTCTTTGTAACAGGCCTTCTGCACGCCAGTCTCCAAACTCTTCTCTCTGTAGCAGGCCTTCTGCATACCAGTCTCCAACCGCTGCTCTCTGCAATGATCCTTCTGCACCCTAGTCTCCAACCTCTGTTCTCGGAAATGATTCTACTGCACCCCAGTCTCAAACCTCTTATCTCTTCAACAGTTCTTCTGCACCCCAGTCTCTAACCTCTGCTCTCTACAACAGTCCTTCTGCACCCCTGTATCCAAACTCTGCTCTCTACAACAGTCCTTCTGCACCCTAGTTACCAACATCAGCTCTCTACAACAGTCCTTCCGCACCCCAGTCTCCAACATCTGCAACATTTCTTCTGCACCTCAGTCTGAAAACTCTGCTCTCTGCAACGAACCTTCTGCACTCCAGTATCCTACCTCTGCTCTCTGTAACAATCCTTCTGCACCTCAGTCTCCCAACTCTGTTCTCTTTATGATCCTTCTGCAACACAGTCTTTAAACTCTGCACTCTGTAAGAGTCCTTCTGCAAAACAGTCTCCAACCTCTGCGTTCTGTAACAGGACTTCTGCAACCCAGTTTCCAAACTCTGCTCTCTGTAATAGGCCTTCTGCACCCCAGTCTCCAACCTCTTCTCTCTGCAACGAATCTTCTCCACCCAAGTCTCCAAACTCTGCTCTCTGTAAAATCCATCTGAACCCCAGTCGTCAACATCTGCTCTCTGTTACAGTCCTTCCGCACGTCAGTCTCCATTGTCTGCTCTCTGTAACAGTCCTCTGCACCCCAGTCTCTACAATCTGCTCTCTGCAACAGTGTTTCTCCATCCCAGTCTCCAACCTATGTTCTCTGTAAGATACATCTGCAATCCAGTTTTTAATCTCTGCTCTCTGTAACATTTCTTCTCCACCCCAGTCTCCAAATTCTGTCCTCTGCAACAGTGCTTCTGCTCCCCTGTCTCTGAGATCTGCTCTGTGTAACAGACCTTATGTACTGCAGTTTCCAACCTCTGCTCTCTGTAACGGTCCTTCTACAACCCAGTCTCCAACCTCTGCTTTTTTGAATCAGTCCTTCTGAACCCAGTCTCCCACCTCTTCTCTTTGTATCTATCCTTCTGCACCTCAGTCTCCAAACTGTGCTTTCTGTAACAGTCCTTCTTCACCCCAGTCTCAAACCTCTGCTATCTGTAACAGTCCTTCTATACCGCAGTCTCCAAACTCTGCTCTCTGTAAGGATTTTTCTGCACCCCAATGTCCAACCTCTGCTTTCTGTAACAGTTCTTCTGCACGCCAGTCTCAAAACTCTGCTCTCTATAGCAGGCCTTCTGCACCCCAGTTTCATTCCTATGCTCTCTGAGACGATCTTTCTGCACCCCAGTCTCGAACCTTTGCTCTCTGCAATGATCCTACTGCACCCCAGTCTTGAACCTCTGATCTCTGGAAAAGTCTTTCTTCACCTCCGTCTCCAAATTCTGCTCTCTGTAAGATCATTCTGCACCCCTGTCTCCAAACTCTGCTCTGTTTAACAGTCCTTCTGCACCCCAGTCTTCAACCTCTGCTCTCCGCAAAAGTCATTCTGCACCCCAGTCTTTAAACTGCTCTCAGCAACAGTCCTTCTGCACCCTAGTTACCAACATGTTCTCTCTGCTACAGTAGTTCTGCACCACAGTCTTCAAACTCTGCTCTCTGTAACAGTCCTCCTGTACTGCAGTATCCAAACTCTGCTCTCTGTAACGGTCTTTCTGCACCCCAGACTCCAATCTCTGATTTCTGTATCAGTCCTCTGTACCCCAGTCTCCAAACTCTGCTCTCTGTAAGAGTCCTTCTGCATCTCTGTCTCCAACCTCTGATCTCTGCAGAGTCCTTCTGCAACTCAATCTCCAAATTCTGCTCTCTGTAAGATCCTTCTGCACCCCTGTATTTAACATCTGCTCTCCTAAACTGTCCTTCTGCACCCGAGTCTCCAAACTCTGCTCTCTGTAACAGGATTGCCGACCCTCAGTCTCCAACCTCTGCTCCCTGCAACAGTCCTTCTTCACCCCAGTCTCCAACCACTGATTTCTACAAGAGTTCTTCTGAACACTAGTTACAAACATCTGCTCTCTGCAACAGTCCTTCTGCACTCCAGTCTTTAACAGCTGCTCTCTGCCACAGTCATTCTGCACCTCAGTCTGAAAATTCTGCTCTCTGCAACGACCCTTCTTCACCCCAGTCTCCTATCTCTGCTCTCTGTAACAGTCCTTCTGCACCTCAGTCTCCCAACTCTGCCCTCTGTTTCATCCTTCTGAAACCCAGTCTTTAAACTCGGCACTCTTTAACAGTCCTTCTGCCACCCAGTCTTCAAACTCTGCTCTGTGTAACAGGTCTTCTGCACCCCAGTCTCCAGCCTCTTCTCTCTGCAACGATTCTTCTTCACCTCAGTCTCTAACTTCTGCTCTCTGCAACAGTCTTTTTGCACCCCAGTATCTAAACTCTGCTCTCTGTAAGATCCATCTGAACCCCAGTCTCCAACCTCTGCTGTCTGTAACAGTTCTTCTGAACCCCAGTCTCCAAATTCTGCTCTCTGTAAGAGTCCTTCTGTACCCCAGTCTCCAAACTCTGCTATCTGTAACAGTTTTTCTGCACCTCATTCTCCAACCTCTTCTCTCTGCAACAGTCTTTCTTCTCCCCAGTCTCTGAGATATGCTCTCTATAACAGTCCTTCTGTACCACAGTGTCTAACCAGTGCTCTCAGTTTCGGTTATTCTACAACCCAGTCTCCAAACTCTGCTTTCTGTATCAGCCTGTCTGGACCCCAGTATCCAACCTCTGTTCTCTGTATTTATCCTTCTTCACCTCAGTCTCCAACTTGTGCTCTCTGTAATAGTCCTTCTGCATTCCGGTCGCCAACCTCTGATTCAGTAACAGTCCTAAACGGGAGTCTTCAAACTCTGCTCTCTTTATTGGTACTTCTGCACCCCAATTTCCAACCTCTGCTTCCTGTAACAGTCCTTCTGCACCTCAGTCTCCAAACTATGCTCTCTGCAACAGTCCTTCTACACCCCACTCTCCAAAATCTGGTCTATGCAACAGTCCTTATGCATTACAGTATGAAAACTCTGCTGTCTGCAACGAATCTCCTGCACCCCAGTCTCCTACCTCAGGTGTCTGTTACAATCATTCTGCACCTCAGTCTCCAACTTCTGCTCTCTGTAAGATCCATCTCAACTCCAGTATCTTACCTCTGCTCTCTGTAACAGTTATTGTACACCTCAGTCTCCAACCTCTTCTCTCTGCAACAGTTCTTCTGCACCCCAGTCTCTAACATCTGCTCTCTGTAACAGTCTTTCTACACCTCTGTCTCCAAACTCTGCTCTCTGCAACAACCTTCTGCACCCCAGTCTAAAAACTCTGCTCTCTGCAACGATTTTTCTGGACCCCAGTCTCCAACGTCTGCTCTCTGCAACAGTCCTTCTGCACCACAGTTTCCAACCTGTGCTCTCTGTAAGATCTTTCTGCACTCCAGTTTCCTAACTCTGCTCTCTAATATTCCTTCTAGACACCAGTCGCCAACCTCTGCTTTCTGCAAGTGTCCTGAGGCACCCCTGTCTCCAAACTCTGTTCTCTGCAACAGTCTTTCTGCTCCTCAGTCTCCAGGATCTGCTCTCTGTAACAATCCTTCTGTACCGCAGTCACCAAACTCTGCTCTCTGTAACGGTTCTTCTGATCCCCAGTCTCCAACCTCTGCTCTCTGTGTCTACCCTTCTGCACCTCAGTCTCCAACCTGTGCTTTCTGAAATGGTCCTTCTGCACCCCAGTCTCCAAACTCTGCTTTGTGTATCAGTCTGTCTGAACCCCAGTCTCCAACCTCTGTTCTCTGTAACTATCCTTGTGCACCTCAGTCTCAACCTGTGCTCTATGTAAGAGTCCTTCTGCACACCAGTCTCCAACCTCTGCTCTCGATAACAGTCCTATACAGCAGTCTCCAAACTCTCTCCTTAACGGTCCTTCCGCACACCAATTTCCAAAATCTGCTTCCTGTAAGTCCTTCTGCACCTGAGTCTCAAAACTCTGCTCTCTGTAACAGTCCCCTGCACCTCAGTCTCCAATCCCTGCTCTCTGTAAGATTCTTCATCAACCCAGTCTCCAAATACTGATCTCTGTAACAGACCTTCTGCACCCAAGTCTCCAAATTCTTTTCTCTGCAACGATTGTTCTCCACACCAGTCTCAAACCTCTGCTCTCTGCAACAGTCCTTCTGCACACCAGTCTCCAACTTCTGCTCTATGTAACTGTCCTTCTGCACCACAATCTCCAACCTCTGCTCTCTTTAACAGTCCTTCTCCACCTCAGTCTTCAACCTCTGCTCTTTGCAACAGTCCTTCTGCACCCCATTCTCTAACCTCTGCACTCTGCAACAGTCCTTTGCACCCCAGTCTCCAACATCTGCTCTATGCAACAGTCATTCTGAACCACAGTCTCCAAACTCTGCTCTCTGTGACATCTTTCTGCACGCCAGCTTCCAAAATCTGCTCTCTCTAACATTCCTTCTCCGCCACAGTCTGTAACCTCTGCTTTCTTTGAGGGTCCTGCGGCACACCAGTCTCCAACCTCTGCTCTCGTAAACAGTCCTATACCGCACTCTCCAAACTCTGCTCTCCTTAACGGTCCTTTTGCACCCCAATTTCCAAACTCTGCTTCCTGTAACAGTCCTTCTGCACATGAGTCTCCAAATTCTACTCTCTGTAGCAGTCCTTCTACACCTCAGACTCCAACCTATGCTCTCTGTAACAGTCTTTCTGCACCAATGTCTTCAACCTCTGCTCTCTGTAAAAATTCTTCTAAACCCCTGTCTGCAACCTCTGCTCTCTGTAATATCCTTCTCAAACCCAGTCTCCAAACTCTTCTCTCTGTAACAGTGCTTCTGCACACAGCTCTCAAACCTCTGCTCTCATCAAAGATCCTTCCTCACCAAAGTCTCCAACCTCTGCACTCTGCAACAATCCTTCTCTACCTACTCTCCAACATCTTCTCTCTGCAACAGTCCTTCTGCACCTCAGTCTGAAAACTCTGCTCACTACAACGACCCTCCTTCACCCCAGTCTTTAACCTATGGTCTCTGCAACAGTCCTTCTGCATCCCAGTCTTCAATATCTGCTCTCTGCAACAGTCCTTCTGCAACTCAGTCTGAAATCTGTGCACTCTGCAATGATCCTTCTGCACCTCAGTCTCCTAACTCTGCTCTTTGTAAGACCTTTTTGCAACCCAGTCTCCGGACTCTGCTTTTGGAAACAGTGCTTCTGCACCCTACTCTCGAACCTCTGCTCTCTGTAAGATCCTTATGCACACCAGTCTCCAAACTCTGCTCTCTGTAACAATCCTTCTGCACCCCAGTCTCCAACATCTGCTCTATGCAACAGTTCTTCTGCACCTCAGTCTAAAAACTCTGCTCTCTGCAACGACCGTTTTGCATCCCAGTCTCCCACCTCTACTCTCTTTAAGAGTCCTTCTGCACCTCAGTATCCCAACTCTGCTCTCTTTAACAATCTTCTGCAACCAAGTCTTCAAACTCTGCTCTCTGTAACAGGCCTTCTGCACCCCAGTCTCCAACCTCTTCTCTCTGCAATGATTCTTCTCCACCCCAGTCTCCAACATCTGCTCTCTGCAACAGTTCTTTTGCCCCTCAGTCTCCAAACTCTGCTATCTGTAAGATCCATCTTAACCCCAGTCATTAACCTCTGCTCTCTGTAATAGTCCTCCTGCACTCCAGTCTCCAAACTCTGCTCTCTGTAACACTCCTTCTGCACCTTAGTCTCCAAACTCTGCTCTCTGTAACATTCCTTCTGCACCCCAGTCTAAAACATCTCCCCTCTGCAACAGTTCTTCTGCACCCCAGTCTCCAATGTCTGCTCTCTTAAAAAGTCTTTCAGCACCACAGTTTCCAACCTCTGCTCTTTGTAGGATTCTTGTGCACTCCAGATTCCATACTCTGCACTCTGTAACATTCCTTTCTCCACCCCAGTCTCCAAACTCTGTCCTCTGCAACAGTCCTTCTGCTTTCCATTCTCCGATATCTGGTCCTTCTGTACCGCAGACTCCAACATCTGCTTTTTGTAATGGTCTTCTACACCCCAGTCTCTAACCTCTGCTTTCTGTATCAGTCTGTCTGATCCGCAGTCTCCAACCGCTGTTCTCTGTATCTATCATTCTGCACCTCAGTCTCCAAACTCTGTTCTCGTCAACGGTCCTTCTGCACCTCAGTCTCCAACCTCTACTCTCTGTAACAGTCATTCTGCACTTCAGTCTCCAACCTCTGGTCTCTGTAGCATCCTTCTAAAACCCAGTCTCAAAACTGTTCTGTCTTTAACAATCTTTCTGCACACCAGTCTCCAACCTCTACTCTCTAATACGATACTTAACACAAGTCTCCAATGTATGCTCTCTGCAACAGTTTTTCTGAACCCCAGTCTCCAATATCTGCTCTCTGCAACAGTCATTCTGCACTTCAGTGGGAAAAATCTGCTGTATGCAACGAACCTTCTGCACCTCAGTCTCCCAACTCTGCTCTCTGTAAGATCCTTCTGCAACCCAGTCTTTAAACTCTGCACTCGGTAATCGTCCTTCTGCACAACAGTCTTCAACCTCTCCTTTCTGCAACAGGACTTCTGCAACCCAGTCTCCAACCATTGCTCTCTGTAACAGGCCTTCTGAACCCTAGTCTCTAAACACTTCTCTCTGCAAGGATTCTTCTTCACACAAGTCTCCAACCTCTGCTCTCTGCAACAGTCCTCTTGAACCACAGTCTCCAAAATCTGCTCTCTGTAAGATCCACTTGAACCCCAGTCTCCAACCTCTGTTCTCTGTAACAGTCCTTTTGCACCCCAGTCTCCAACCTCTGCTCTCTGCAACAGTCTTTCTGAACCCCACTCTCCAACCTCTGCTCTCTGCAACAGTCCGTCTGCAAACAAGTCTCCAAAATCTGCTCTCTGCAACATTCCTTCTACACCCCAGTTTCCAACTCTGCTTTCTGCAACGCTCTTTCTGAACCCCAGTCTCTAACGTTTGCTCTCTGCAAGAGTCCTTCTGGACAACAGTCTCCAAGCTCTGCTCTCTGTAACAATCCTTCTGCTCCCCTGTTTGCAACCTCTGCTCTCTGTAAGATCCTTTTGCAACCCAGGTTTAAACTCTGTTCTCTGTAACAGTCCTTCTGCCAACCGGTCTCCAACCTCTGCTCGCTGCAACGATCATTCTTCACCAAAGTCTCCAACATCTGTTCTCTGCAACAGTCCTTCTACACCCCAGTCCTTTTGCACCTCTCTCTGAAAAGTCTGCTCACTGCAAGGACCCTTCTGCACCACAGTCTCCTACTTCTGCTCTCTGTAACAGTCTTTCTGCACAACAGTCTCCAAACTCTGCTCTCTGTAACATGACTTCTGCCACCCAGTCTCCAAACTCTGCTCTCTGTAACAGGCCTTCTGCACCCCAGTCTCCAACCTCTTCTCTCTGCAACAATTCTTCTCCACCCCAGTCTCCAGAATCTGCTCTCTTCAACAGTCCTTTTGCACCCCAATCTAAAAATTCTGCTCTTTGTAAGATCCATCTAAACCCCAGGCTACAAACTCTGCCCTCTGTAACAGTCCTCTGCACCCCAGTCTCCAAAGACTGCTCTCTGTAACAGTCCTTCTGCACCTCAGTCTCCAAATTCTGCTCTGTGTAAGTCCTTCTGCACCCAAGTCTCTAAAATCTTGCTCTCTGCCACAGTCTTTCTAGACCCCAGCCTCCAACATCTGCTCTCTGGAACAGTCCTGCTGCACCCCAGTCTCAAAACTGTGCTCTCTGCAACGATCATTCTGGACCCCAGTTAACAACGTCTGCTCTCTGCAACAGTCCTTCTGAACCCCAGTGTCCAAACTCTGCTCTCTGCAACAGTCCTTCTGAACCCCAGTGTCCAAACTCTGCTCTCTGCAACAGTCCTTCTGCACCACAGTCTCCAAACTCTGCTATCTGTAAGATCCTTCTGCACTTCAGTTTCCAAACTCTGCTCTCTGTAACATTCCTTGTCTACTCCAGTCTTTATCCTCTGCTTCCAGCAAGTGTCCTGCGGCACCCCAGTCTCCATCGTCTGTCTTCTGCAACAGTACTTCTACTCCCAATTTTCAACATTTGCTCTCTGTAAAAGTCCTTCTGTACCGCAGTCTCCAACCTCTGCTCTCCGTAACGTGCCTTCTGCACCCAGTCTCCAAACTCTGCTTTCTATATCAGTCCTTCTGAACCCCAGTCTCAAACCTGTGCTCTCCGTATCTATCCTTCTGCACCTCAGTCTCTAACCTGTGCTCTCTGTAACATTCCTTCTGAACCCCAGTCTCCATCCTCGGCTCTCTGTAACAGTTTTTCTATACTGCAATCTTCAAACTCTGGTCTCTGTAACAATCCTGCACCCCAATTTCCAACCTCTTCTTTCTATAACAGTCCAACTGCACCTCCGTCTCCAAATTCTGCTCTCTGCAAGATCCTTCTGCAACCTTGTATTTAACCTCTTCTCTCTGTACCTATCCTTCTGCACCCGAGTCTCCAAACTCTGCTCTCTGTAACACGACTTCTGCACTTCAGTCTCCAATCTATAGTCTCTGCAAGAGTCCTTCTGCACCCCAGTCTCCAAACTCTGCTCTCTACAACAGTCATTCTGCACCTCAGTCTCCAACCTCTGCTCTCTGCAACGGTCATTATGCACCCCAGTCTCCAACATCTGTTTTCTTAAACAGTCCTTCTTCACCTCAGTCTCCAACCTCCGCTCTCTGAAACAGTCCTTTTGCTCCCCAGTCTCCAACATATGGTCTCTGTAACAGTCCTTCTCCCCCCAGTCTCCCAACTCTGCTCTCTGTAGCAGTCGTTCTATACTGCTGTCTCCAACCTTTGCTCTCTGTAACTGTCTTTGTGCACAACATTCTCCAAACTGTGCTTTTTATATCAGTGCTTCTGCACCCCAGTCTCAAACCTCTGCTCTCTGCAACAGTCCTTTTGCACCTCAGTCTCCAACCTCTGCTTTCTGTAACAGGCCTTCTTCACCCCATCCCCAACCTCTTCACTCTGTAATGATTTTTCTTCACACCGTCTCCAAACTCTGCTCTCTGTAACAGTCTTTCTGCACCCCAGTATCCAAACTCTGCTCTCTCTAAGGGTCTTTCTCCACCCCAGTCTCCAACCTCTGCTTTCTATATCAGTCCTTCTGCACCACAGTATCTGACCTCTTCTCTCTGCAACACTCCTTATGCACCACAGTCTCCAACCTGTGCTCTCTGCAAAATTTTTTCTGGACCCCAGTCTCCAACCTGTGCTCTCTTTAACAGTCCTTCTGCACCCCAGTCTCCAACCTCTGCTCTCTGTAACGTTCCTTCTGCAACACAGTCTCCACGTCTGCTCTCTGCAACGATCGTTCTGTACCTCAGTCTCCAAACTCTGTGCTCTCTAACAGTCCTGCTGCACCTCTATCTCCAAACTCTGCGCTCGGTAAGATCCTTGTAAAACTCAGTCTCCAAACTCTGATTTCTGGATCAGTTCTTCTGCACCCCAGTCTCTAAACTCTGCCCTCTTCAATTATCATTCTGCACCCCAGTCTCCATCCTCTGTTCTCTGTAACAGTCTTTCTGTTCCGCAGTCTTTAAACTCTGCATTTTGTAACCGTCCTTCTGCACCCCAGTATTCAAACTGTTCTCTCTGCAATGATTCTTCTGCACCCCTGTCTCCAACGTCTTCTCTCTGCAACAGTCCTCCTGCACCTCAGTCTCCAAAATATGCTCTCTGTAACATTCCTTCTCCACCCCAGTCTCCCACCTCTGCTCTTTTCTACGGTCCTTCTGCACGCCAGTCTCCAAACTCTGTTCTCTGCGACAGTCCATCTGAACCCAAGTCTCCAACCTCTTTTATCTGCAACAGTCTTTTTGCACCCCATTCTCCAACCTCTGATCTCTGCAACAGGTTCTCTGTACTGCAATTTCCAAACTCTTCTCTCTGTAACTTTCTTCTGAACCCCAGTCTCCAACCACTGCTTTTTCTATCAGTCCTTCTGCACTCAAGTCTTTAACCTCTGCTCTCTGTAACAGGCCATCTGCACCTCAGTCTCCAAATACTGCTCTCTGCAAAGGTCCTTTGGCACCCCAATCCCCAACGTCTGCTCGCTGCAACAGTCATTTTACAACCAAGTCTAAAACCTCTGCACTCCACAACAGTCCTTCTGGACCTCAGTCTTCAACATCTGCTCTAGGCAATGGTCTTTTTGCACCTCAGTATTCAATGTCTATCTCTGTAACAGTCCTTCTGCACCTCAGTCTCCATCCTCTGCTCTCTGTAACACGCCTTCTGCACCCAAGTCTCTGAAGTCTGCTCTTTTTAACAGTCCTTCTGCACGCCAATCTCCAACCTCTGCTCTCTGGAAAAGTCCTTCTGCACCTCAGTCTCCAAACTCGGCTCTCTGGAAGATCCTACTGCACCCCAGTCTTCAAACTCTGTTCTCAGTATCAGTCCTGTACCTTAGTCTCCAAACATGCTCTCTGTAACAGTTTTTCTGCACCTCAGTCTTCAACAACTGCTCTCTGAAACAGTCTTTCTGCACCGCAGTCTCCAACCTCTGCTTTCTAGAACAGTCCTTCTATACCCCAGTCTCAATAATCTACTCTCTGCAATGATCCTTCTTCACCCCATTCTCCATTGTCTGCTCTCTGCAACAATCCTTCTGACCCCCGTCTCCAAATTTTCGTCTCTGTAAGATCCTTTTGCACCACAGTTTCAAACTCTGCTATCTGTAACATTCCTTCTGCACCCCAGTCTTCAAAGTTTGCTCTCTGCAATGGTACCTCTGCACCCCAAGCTCCAAACTTGTTCACTACAACAGTTCTTCTGTACCGCAGTCTTCAACCTCTGTTCTCTGTAAGGGTCCTTCTGCACCCCAGTCTCCAACCTCTGCTTTCTGTATCAGTCCTTCTACACCACAGTCTCCAAACTCTGCTCTCCGTAACAGTCTTTCTGCACCTCGCTCTGCTACATCTGCTCTCTGCAACAGTCCTACTGCACCCCAGTCTTCAACCTCTGCTCTCTGCAACAGTCCTTCCTCACCCCAGTCTTTAAAATCTGCTCTCTGCAACAGTACTCTTCCACCGAAGTCATCAACCTCTGCTCTCTGTAACAGTCCTTCTGCACCTCAGACTTTAACCTCTGCTCTCTGCAACAGTCCTTCTGAACGTCAGTGTCCAAACTCTGCTCTCTGTAAGATCCTTCTGAAACCCAGTCTCCAACATATGCTTTCTGCAATGGTCCTTCAGCACCAGAGTTTCAAACCTCTTTCCTCCACAATATTTGTTGTGCACCCCAGTCTCCAAACTCTGCTCTCTGTAACAGTCCTTCTATACCACAGTCTCAAACCTCTGTTCTCTGTCAGGGTCCTTCTGCACCCGATCTCCAACCTCTGCTTTCTGTATCAGTCTTTCTGCAACCCAGTCTACAAACTCTGCTTTCATTATCCGTCTTTCTGCACGCCAGGCTTCAAACTCTGCTCTCTGTAACAGTCCTTCTGCAAGCCAGTCTCCAACCACTGCTCTCTGCAACAGTCCTTCTGCACCCCAGTCTCCAAACACTGCACTCTGCAACAGTTTTTCTGCACCCCAGTCTCCAAACTCTGCTCTCCGTAACAGTACTTCTGCACATCAGTCTCCAACCTCTGTTCTCTGTAAGAGGCCTTGTGCACCCCAGTCTACAACCTCTCCTCTCTGTAACAGGCCTTATGCATTCAAGTCTCTAAACTCTGCTCTCTTTAACAGTCCTTCTGCACCCCAGTCTCAAACCTCTGCTCTCAGTATCATTCCTTCACCCCAGTCTCCAAACACTTCTCTCTGTAAAAGTTTTTCTGCACATCAGTCTTTAACAACTGCTCTCTGCAAGAGTCCTTCTGCACCCCAGTCTCCAACCTCTGCTCTCTAGAACAGTCCTTCTATACCCCAGTTTCCATAATCTACTCTATGCAATGATCCTTTTGCACCCCAGTCTCCAACGTCTGCTCTCTGCAAAATTCGTTCTGCTCTCCAGTCTCCAAACTTTCCTCTCTGTAAGATCCTTCTACACCCCAGTTGCCAAACGCTGCTCTCTACAACAGTTTCTCTGTACCGCAGTCTTCAACCTCTGTTCTCCGTAAGAGTCCTTCTGAACCCTAGTCTCCAACTTCTGCTTTCTGTATCAGTCTTACTTCACCACAGTCTCCAAATTCTTCTCTCTGTAACAGTCCTTCTGCACCTCACTCTGCAACCTCTGCTCTCTGCAGCAGTCCTTCTGCAACCCAGTCTTCAAACTCTTCTCTCTGCAACAGTCTTTCCTCACCCCAGTCTCCAAAATACGCTCTCTGTAACAGTCCTTTTTCACCGCAGTCTCCAAACTCTGCTGTCTGTAAGAGTACTTCTGTACTGCAGTCTCCAACCTCTGCTCTCTTTAATGGTCATTCTGCACCCCAGTCTCCAAACTCACCTTTCTGTATTAGTCCTTCTGCACCCCGGTTCGAACCTCTGCTCTCTGTAACAGTCCTTCTGCACCTCAGACACCAAACTCTTCTCTCTTCAACAGTACTTCTGTGCCCCAATCTCCGACCTCTGCTTACTGCAATGGTCCTTCTGCACCCCAGTCTTCAACCTCTATTCTCTACAACACTTATTCTTCACCCCAGTCTCCAACCTCTGCTCTCTGTAACAGTCCTTTTCTACTGCACTCTCCAACCTCTGCTCTCTGTAACAGTACTTCTCTACTGCAGTCTCCAACCTCTGCTCTCTGTAATGGTCATTCTGCACCCCAGTCTCCAAACTCTCCTTTCTGTATCAGTTCTTCTGCACCCCAATCTCGAACCTCTGCTCTCTGCAATAGTCCTTCTTCACCCCAGTCTGCAATCTCTGCTCTCTGCAACAGTCCTTCTGCACCTCAGTCTCCAACATCTGCTGTCTGCAACAGTCCTTCTCCACCTCAGTTTCCAACCTCTCCTCTCTGCAACAGTCCTTCTGCACCCAGGTCACCAACGTCTGCTTTCTGTGTCAGTCCTTCTGCACCCCAGTCTCCAATGTCTGCTCTCTGTAACAGTCCTTCTGCACCTCAGTCTCTAAACTCTACTCTGTGCAGCAGTTCTTCTCCACCCAAGGTTCCAACCTCTGCTTTCGGCAACAGTCCTTCTGGACCCCATTCTCAAACTGCTACTCTCTGCAACAGTCCTTGTACACCCCAGTCTTTCACATCTGCTCTCTGTAACAGTCGTTCTGCACCTCAGTCTGAAAACTCTGCTCTCTGCAATGATCCTTCTGCACCTCAGTCTCCAACTTCTGCTCTCTGCAACAGTCCTTCTGCAACCCAGTCTCCAATTTCTATTCTAAGCGAAAGTCTTTGTAAACCCCATGCTCCAAACTCTGCTCTCTGTAACAGTCCTTCTGTACTGCAGTCTCCAACCTCTGCTGTCCGTAATGGTCCTTCTGCACCCGAGACTCAAAAATTTACTTTCGATATCAGTTATTCTGCACCCAAGTCTCCAACCTCTGCTCTCTGTAACAGTCCTTCTTCACCTCAGTCTCCAACCTCTGCTCTCTGCAACAGTCCTTCTGCACCCCTGTCTCCAACCTCTTCTCTCTGCAACAATCCTTCTACACCCCAGTCTCCAAACTCTGCTCTCTGCAACGATCCTTCTGCACCCCAGTCTTTAACATCTGCTTTCTGCTAAAGTCCTTTTCACCCCAGTCTCCAAACAGTGCTCTCTGCAACTGTCCTGCTGCACCCCAGTCTCCAACCTCTGCTCTCTGTAGCGATCCTTGTGCACCTAAGTCTTCAAACTCTGCTCTCTGCATCGATACTTCTTCACCACAGTCTCCAAACTCTGCTCTCTGCAACACTCCTTCTACACTAATTCTCCAAGCTCTGCTCTCTGTAATTGTCCTTCTGCACATCAGTGTCCAAACTCTGCTCTCTTAAAACATTCATCTTCACGCACGTCTTCAAACTCTTTTCTCTGTAAGAGACCTTCTACACCACAGTCTCCAACCTCTCCTCTCTGTAACAGTTCTTCTGAACCCCAATCTGCAAACGTTGCACTCTGTAAAACTCTTTCTGTACTCCAGTCTCCATACTCTGCTCTCTGTAAGAATCTTTTTGAACCCCAGGCTCCAACCTTTCCTCTCTGTAAAAGTCCAACTCCACCTCAGTCTCAAAGTTCTGCAATCTGTAAAGGTCCTTCTGCATTTCAGTCTCCAACCTCTGCTCTCTACAACAGTCCTTCTGCACCTCCGTCTCCAAACTCTGTTCTCTGTAAGATCCTTCTGAAACCCATTTGTCAAATTCTGCTCTGTGTAACAGTCCTTCTACACCCCAGTCTCCAAACTCTGCTCTCTGTAACAGGCCTTCTGCACACCAGTCTTCAAACTCTGCTCTCTGTAACAGGTCTTCTGCCTCCCAGTCCCCAACCTGTGCTCTCTGCAACGATTCTTCTGCACCCCAGTCTCCAAACTCTGCTCTCTGTAAAAGTCCTTCTACACCCCATGATCCAATATCTGCTCTCTACTACAGTCTTTCTGCACATCAGTCTGAAAACTCTGCACTCTGAAACAATCTTTCGGGACCCCAGTTTCCAACCTTTGCTCTCTAAAACAGTCCTTCTGAAACTTAGTCTCCAAAATGCTCTCTGTAAGATCCCTCTGCAACCCTGTCTCGAAACTGTGCTATCTGTAACAGTGCTTCTGCACCCCAGTCTCCAAACTCTGCTCTCTGAAACAGGCCTTCTGCACCCAGTCTCCATCCTCTTCTGTCTGCAACGATCCTTCTTCACCTCAGTCTCCAACTCCTTTCTCTGCAAAGTTTCATCTGCACCACAGTCTTTAAACTCTGTTCTCTGCATCAGTCCTTCTGCACCCAAGTCTCCAACCTCTGCTCTCTGTAACACTTCTTTTGTACCGCAGTCTCCAACATCTGCTCTCTGTAACGCTCCTTTTGCACTGCAGTCTCCAACGTCTGCTGTCTGTATCAGTTCTTCTGCACCCCAGTCTCAAAACTCTGCTCCTGTAACAGTTCTTCACACTTCAGTCTCCAACTTTTGCTCTCTGCAACGGTCCTTCTTTACCCCAGTCTCCATCTTCTGATCTCTGCAACATTTGTTTTGCACCCCAGTCTCCATCTGTGCTCTCTGTAACTGTCCTTCGGCACCCCAGTCTCCAAACTCTTTTTTCTGCATTACTCCTTCTGCACCCCAGTCTCCAAACTCTGCTCTCTGTAACAGTCCTTCTGCACCTCAGTTACCAACCTCTGCTCTCTGCAAAAGTCCTTCTGCACCCCAGTCTCAATAATCTGCTCTCTGCAAAAGTCTTTCTACACCCCAGTCTCAAACCTCTACTATCTGGAACAAACATTCCGCACCCCAGTCTCCAACTTCTGCTCTATGCAATAGTTATTCTGCACCCCAGTCTTCATCCTCTGCTCTCTGTAAGAATCCTTCTGCACCCTAGTCTCCAACCTCTCCTCTCTCTAAAAGTCCTTCTGTACCACAGTCTCCAAAATCTGCTCTCTGCAACAGTTTTTCTGCACCCCAGTCTCCAACCTCTGCTCTCTTCAACATTTCTTCTTAACTCTAGTCTCCAATCTGTGCTCTCTGTAACTGTCCTTCTGCACCCCAGTCTTCAACCTCTGCTCTCTGTAGCGATCCTTCTACACCTCAGTCTCCAACCTCGGCTCTCTGCAATGATCCTTCGGCACCTCAGTCTCAAGCCTCTGTTCTCTGCAATGATCCTTATACACACAAGTCTCCAAGCTCTGCTCTCTGTAACAGTCCTTCTGAACATTAGTGTCAAAACTCTGCTCTCTGTAAAATTCCTTCTGCATCTCAGTCTCCAACCTCTGTTCTCTTTAACAGTTTTTCTGGACACCAACTACAAACTCTGCTCGCTGTAAAACTCCTTCTGCACACCAGTCTTTATTCTCTTCTATCTGTAACACTCTTTCTGCACCGCAGTCTCTATCCACTGCTCTCTGTAAGAATCCTTCTGAACCCCAGTCTCCAACCACTCCTCTCATTAACAGTCCTTCTGCACCTCAGTCTCCAATATCTGCACTCTGAAATGATCCTTAAGCACCTCAGTCTCAAACCACTGCTCTCTCTAACAGGCCTTCTGAACCCCATTCTCCAACATATGATCTCTGGATCAGTCCTTTTGCACACCAGTATCCTACCTCTGCTCTCTGTAACAATCCTTCTGCACTTGAGTCTCCAACATCTGCTCTCTGAAACGGTTTATCTGCACCCCAGTCTCCAAACTCTGTTCTCTGCATCAGTCCTTCTGCACCCAGTATCCAACCTCTGCTCTCAGAAACAGTTCTTCTGCACCCCAGTCTCCAACTTCTGCTCTCTCCAACATTTTTTTGCATCCCAGTCTCCATCTGTGCTCTCAGTAATTGTCCTTCTGCACCCCAGTGTCCAAACTCTGCTCTCTGTAATGATCATTCTGCACCAGAGTCTGAAACCTCTGCTCTCTACAATGATCATTCTGCCCCTCAGTCTCCAACCTGTGCTCTCTGCATGATCCTTCTGCACCCCAGTCTCCAACCTCTGCTCTCTGTAAGAGTCCTTCTGCAATTCACTCTCCAACCTCTGTTCTCTGTAACAATCCTTCTGCACCTCAGTCTCCAACCTCTGCTATCTGTAACAATCCTTCTGCACACCAGTCTCCAACCTGTGCACTCTGTAACAGTCCTTCTGACCCTCAGTCTCCAAACTCTGCTCACTATAATGATGCTTCAGCACCCCAGTCTCCAACTCCTGTTCTCTGTAACAGTCCTTCTGCACCCCAGTCTCCAACATCTTCTCTCTGAAACAGTCCTTCTGCACCCCAGTCTTTAAACTCTGTTCTCTAACAGTCTTTCTGCACCTCAGACTCCAACCTCTGCTCTCTGTATCAGTCCTTCTAAGCCTCAGTCTGAAACCTCTGATCTTTGCAACGATCCTTCTGCACCCCAGTCTCCAAACTGTGCTATCTATAACAATCCTTCTACACAGAAGTCTCCAACCTCTTCTCTCTTACAGGTCTTCTGCACCCCAGTCTCCAATCTCTGCTTACTGTATCAGTCCATCTGCACCACAATTTCCAAACTCTGCTCTCCGTAATAGTCTTTCTGAATCTTAGTCTACAAACTCTGCTCTCTGTAACAGTCCTGCACTCCAGTCTCCAAACTCTGATCTCTATAACAACCCTTCAGCACCCCAGTCTCAAAATTTTGCTCTCTACAATGATCCTTCTACACCCCAGTCCCCAAACTCTGCTCTTTGCAACAGTCCTTCTGCACCCCAGTCTCCAAAATGTGCTCTCTGCAAAAGTCCTTCTGCACCTCAGTCTGAAAACTCTGTTCTCTACAGCGATCTTTCTGCACCCCAGTCTCCAACCTCTGCTCTCTGTATCAGTCCTGCTGCACATCGGTCTACAACTCTGCTCTCTGTAAGATTCTTGTCCAATCTTGTCTAAAAACTCTGCTCTCTGTAAGAGTTCTACTGCACCCCAGTCTCTAAACTCTGCTCTCTGCAATGATCGTTCCGCACATCAGTCTCGAAACTCTACTATCTGCAACAGTCCTTCTGCACCCCAGTCTCATAACTCTGCTGTCTGCAACGATCTGTCTGTTCACAAGTTTCCAACGTCTGCTCTCTGCAACAGTCTTTCTGCATCCCAGTCTCCAACCTCTGCTCTCTGCAACGATCCCTCTTCACCCCAGTATAAAAATTCTGCTCTCTACAACAATACTTTTGCACCCCAGTTTCCAACCTCAGCTCTCTGCAAAAGTCCTTCTGCACCCCAGTCTCCAACATCTGCTCCCTGTAACAGTCTTTCTGCACCTCAGTCTGACAACTCTGCTCTCTACAACGATCATTTTGCACCCCAGTCTCCAACCTCTGTTCTCTAAAACAGTTATTCTGCACCCCAGTATCCAACCTCTACTCTCTGTAACAGTCCTTCTGTACTGCAGTCTCCAAACTTTGTTATTTGTAAGGGTACTTATGCACCCCAGTATCCAACCTCTGCTTTCTGTATCCGTTGTTTTACACCACAGTCTTTAAACTCTGCCCGCTGTAACAGTCCTTCCGCAACTCAGTCTGCAAACTCTGCTCTCTGCAACAGTACTTTTACACTCCAGTATTTATCCTCTGCTCTCTCCAACAGTCCTTTTGCAACACAGAATCCAACATCTGCTCTCTAAAACAGTTCTTCTGCACCCCAGTCTCCACCCACTGATCTCCATAACAATCCTTCTGGACCTCAGTCTCCAACCTCTGCTCTCTGTAACAGTCTTTTTGTAACGCAGTCTCAAAACTCTGCTCTCTGTAATAGTCTTTCTAAACCCCAGACTCCAACATCAGCTTTCTATATCAGTTCTTCTGCACCCCAGTCTCCAAACTCCGCTTTCTGTAACAGTCCTTCTGCAACTCAGTCTCCAAACTCTGCTCTCTGCAACAGTCTTTCTGCCCCTCAGTCTGAAAACTATGTTCTTTGCAATGATCGTCCTGCAACCCTGTCTCCAATCCCTGATTTCTGTAACAGTCCTTCTGCACCCAAGTCTCCAACCTCTGCTCTTTGTAACAGGCCTTTTGCACCCCATTCTCCAACCTCTGATCTCTGTAACAGTGCTTCTGCACCTCAGTCTACAAACTCTGCTCTCTGCAACAGTCCTTCTGCACCCCAGTCTCCAACATCTGCTCTCTTCAACAGTCCTTCTGCACCAAATCTCCAACTTCTGCCTCTGTAACATTCCTAATGTAACCCAGTCTCCTAACTCTGCTTTCTGCAACACTCCTTCTGCACCCCAATCTCCAACCTGTACTCTCTGCAACAGTCCTTCTACACCCCAGTGTCCAGCCTCTGCTGTCTACAACAGTCCCTCTGCACCCCAGTCTCCAACCTCTGCTCTCTGTAACAATCCTTCTGCACCTCAGTCTTCAACCTCTGCTCTTTGCAACGGTCCTTCTGCACCTCAGTCTCCAAAAACTACTCTCTCTAAATGTACTTCTCAATCCCTTCTCTGAACTCTGCTCTTTGTAATAGGACTTCTGCACCCCAGTCTCAAAACTCTTCTGTTTGCAACGATCTTTCTGTACACAGGTTTCCAACGTCTGCTCTCTGCAACAGTCCTTCTGCACCCCAGTCTCCAAACTCTGTTCTCTATAACAATCCTTCTGCACTCCAGTCTCAAAATTTTGCTCTCTACAATGATCCTTCTGCACGCCAGTCCCCAAAAACTGCTCTTTGCAGCAGTCCTTCTGCACCCCAGTCTCCAACATGTGCTCTCTGCAAAAGTCCTTCTGCACCTCAGTCTGAAAACTCTGTTCTCTACAACGATCCTTTTGCACCCCTGTCTCCCACCTCTGCTCTCTGTAACAGAACTGCTGCACATCGGTCTACAACTCTGCTCTCTGTAAGATCCTTGTGCAACCATGTCTGAAAACTCAGCTCTCTATAGGAGTTCTACTGCACCCTAGTTTCCAACCTCTGCTCTCTGCAATGATCCTTCTTCACCTCAGTCTCGAAACTCTACTCTCTATAACAGTCCTTCTGCACCCCAGTCTCAAACATCTTCTGTTTGCAACGATCTTTCTGTACACCAGTTTCCAACGTCTGCTCTCTGCAACAGTCCTTCTGCACCCCTGTCTCCAACCTCTGCTCTCTGCAACAGTCCTTCTGCACCTCAGTCTGAAAACGCTGTTCTCTGCAATGATCCTTCTGCACCCCAGTCTCCAACCTCTGCTCTCTGCAACGGTCCTTCTGCACCTCAGTCTGAAAACGCTGTTCTCTGCAATGATCCTTCTGCACCCCAGTGTCCATACTCTGCTCTCTGGAATACTCCTGTTGCACCTCAGTCTTGAAACTCTGCTCTCTGTAAGATCGTTCTACAACCCTGTCTCCAAACTCTGCTCTATGTAACAGTCCTTCTGCATCCCAGTCTCCAACCTCTGCTCTTTGCAAGAGTCCTTCTAAAACCCAGTCTCCAAACTCTGCTTTCTGCAACAGTCCTTCTGCACCTCAGTCTCCAACTTCTGTTCTCTTTAACAATCATTCTTCACCTCAGTTACCAAACTATGATCTCTGCAATGGTCCTTCTGAACCACCGTCTCCAACCTCTTCTCTCTGTAACAATCCCTCTGCACCTCATTCTCCCAACTCTGCTCTCTGTAAGATCCTTCTCCAACATCTGCTCACTGCAACAGTTTTTGTGCACCCCATTCTCCAACATCTACTCTCTGCAACAGTTCTTCTGTACCTCAGTCTGAAAACTCTGCTCTCTGCAATAATCCTTCTGCACCCGAGTCTCCAACCTCTGCTCTCTATAACAGTCCTTCTGTATCAGTCTTCAACTTCTGCTCTGTATCAGTGCTGCATCCCTGTCTCCCATATCTGCTTTCTGTATCAGTCCTGCACCCAAGTCTCCAAAATCTGATCTGTGCAACTGTCTTACTCCACCTGAGTCTGGAAACTCTGCTGTCTCCAACGATCCTTCTGCACCCCAGTCTCAAAACTCTGCTCTCTGTAACACGCTTTCTGCACCCCAGTCTCCTAACTCTGCTCTCTTTATCAGTGCTTCTGCACCCCAGTCGCAAACCTCTTCTCTTTGTTACAGTCCTTCTGCATCACAGTCTCCTACATCTTCACTCTGCAACAGTCCTTCAGCACCCCAGATTCCAACTTCTGGTTTCTGCAACAGTCCTTCTACACCCCAGTCTCCAAACTCTGGTATCTGCAACAGTCCTTCTGCACCCCAGTCTCCAAACTCTGCTCTCGTTAACAATCTTTCTGTGCCTCAGTCTCCAAACTCTACTCTCTGTTACAGTCCTTCTGCACCTCACTCTCCAACATCTGCTCTCTGTAAGTTTTTTCTGCAACCCAGTCTCCAAACTCTGCCCTCTGTAACAGTCCTTCTGCACGCCTTCTCCAACTCTCCTCTCCGTAACAGGCCTTCTGCACCCCAGTCTCCAAAGTCTGTTCTCTATAACAATCCTTCTGCACCCCAGTCTTTAACCTCTTCTCTCTGTAACAGTCCTACTGCACCTCGGTTTACAATCTCTGCTCTCTGTAACATACTTCTGCAACCTTTCTAAAAACTCCGCTCTCTGAAACAGTCCTTCTGCACCTCAGTCTCCAAACTCTGTTCTTTGCAACACTCCTTCTGCACCCCAGTAGCCAAACTCTACTCTCTGTAACAGTCCTTCTCTACCCCAGTCTCCAAATACTTCTTCCTGTAATGGTCCTTCTGCACCCCAGTCTCCAACCTCTGCTTTTGTATCAGTCCTTCTGCACCCCAGTCTACAACCTCTGCTCTCTGTAACAGTCTTTCTGCACCTCATATCCCAACTCTGCTATCTGTAACAGTTCTTATGCACCCCAGTCTACAACCTCTGGTGTCTGCAAAATTCTTTCTGCACCCCAGTCTGCAACGTGTGCTCTGTGTAACAGTGCTTCTGCATCCCAACTCCAACTCTGCTCTCTGCAATGATCCTTCTGTATCTCAGTCTTAAACCTCTGCTCTCTGCAACTGTCTTTCTGCACCCCAGTCTCCAAACTCTGTTCTCTGTAACAGTCTTTCTCCACCTCAGTCTTCAACCTCTGATCACTGAAAGAGTCCTTAAGCACACCAGTCTCCAACATCTGCTCTCTAAACAGTCCTTCTGCACCCCAGTCTCCAACATCTGCTCTCTGCAACAGTCCTTCTGCACCTCAGTGTCCAAACTCTGCTCTCTGCAACAATCCTTCTGAACCCCAGTCTCCAACGTCTGCTCTCTGAAAGATCCTTCTGACCCTAGTTTCCAAACTCTGCTCTCTGTAATATTCCTTCTCCATGCCAGTCTCAAAACTCTGCTTTCTGCAACGGTCCTGCTGCACCCCAGTCTCCAACCTCTGTACTCTGCAACACTCCTTCTGCTCCCAAATCTCCAAACTCTGCTCTCTGTAAAGGTCCTTTTGCAAGCCAGTCTTTAACCTCTGCTTTCTTTGTCCGTCCTTATGTACCTCAGTCTCCAACCTCTGCTCTCAGTAAAAGTTCTTCTGCATCCCATTCTCCATCTTCTGCTCCCTGCAACAGTCCTTCTGAAAAAAAGTTTCCAAAATCTGCTCTCTGAAAAAGTTTTTGGGTACCCTAGTCCCCAACCTCTGCTCTCTGCAACAGTCCTTCTGTACTGCAGTCTCCAACTTCTGCTCTCTGCAACGAAACTTCTACACCCCAGTCTCCAACATCTGCTCTCTGCAAAAGTCCTTCTGCACTTCAAACTGAAAATTTTGCTCTCTGCAACAATCCTTCTGTACCCCAGACTTCAACATCTGCTCTCTGTACCAGTCCTTTTGCACCTCAGTTTCCAAACCCTGCTCAATGTAAGATCATTCTGCAACACAGTCTCCAAAATTTGCTCCCCTTAACAGTCTTTCTGCACCTCAGTCTCCAACATGTGCTCTCTGCAAAAGTCTTTCTGCACCTCAGTCTGAAACCTCTTCTTTCTGCAGGATCCATCTGAATCCCAGTCTCCAGACACTGCTCTCTGTAACAGTCCTCTTGCACCTAAGTCTCGAAACTCTGCTGTTTGTAAGATCCTACTGCCACTAAGTTCCTAACTCTGCTCTCTATAACAGTCCTTCTGCACTGCAGTCTTAAACCTCTGCTCTCTGTAACAGGCCTTCTGCACCCCAGTCTCCAACCTCTTCTCTCTGCAACGATCATTCTACACCTTAGTCTCCAACATCTGCTCTCTGTAAAATCCTTTTGCAACCCAGTATCCAACTCTGCCCTCTCTAACAGACCTTCTGCACCCCTTCTTTGAACTCTCCTCTCCGTAACAGGCCTTCTGCACCCCAGTCTTCAAATTCAGTTCTCTATAACAAGCCTTCTGCACCCCAGTCTCCAACGTCTGCTCTCTGCAACAGTCCTTCTGCACCCCAGTCTCCAACCTGTGGTCTCTGCAACAGTCCTTCTACACCTCAGTCTTAAAACGCTGTTCTCTGCTATGATCCTTTTGCACCTCAGTCTCCAACCTCTACTCTCTGTAACAGTCCTTCTGCACCTGGGTCCCCAACATCTGCTCTCTGTAAGATCCTTTTTCAACCCAGTCTCTAAACTCTGTGATTTGTAGCAGTCCTTCTGAAGCCCTTCTCCACACTCTGCTCTCCGTAACAGGCGTTCTGCAACCCAGTCTCCAACCTCTGCTCTCTGTAACATTCTTTTTTCACCTAAGTCTTCAACCTCTGCTCTCTGCAATGATCATTTTGCACCCTAGTCTCCAACGTCTCCTCTCCTCAACAGTCCTTATGAAACTCTGTCTCCAAATTCTGCTCTCTGCAACAGTCCTTCTTCACCCAAGTCTCCAAAATCTGCTCTCTGCAACAGTCCTTCTGCACCCCAGTCTTCAACCTCTGCTCTGTGTAAAAGTCCTTCTGCACCCCAGTCTCCAACCTCTGCTCTCTGTAACAATTCTTCTGCACCCCAGTCTCCAATTTCTGCTCTCTGTAACAGTCCTTCTGTCCCATATACTCCAACTTCTGCTCTCTGTACAGGCTTTATATACCGAAGTCTCCAAAGTCTGCTCTCTATAATGGTCCCTCTGTACCCCAATTTCCAACCTCTGCTTTCTGTAATAGTCCTTCTGCACCTTAGTATGAAACCTCTGCTCTCTACACTATCCTTCTGCACCCCAGTCTCCAATCACTGCTCTCTGTAACATTCGTCCTGCACCACAGTCACCAACCATTGCTCTCTGTAAGATCCTTCTGCAACCAAGTCTCCAACATCTGCTCTCGGTAACAGTCCTAAACCGCAATCTCCAAACTCTGCTTTCTTTAACGGTACATCTGCACCCCAATTTCTAACCTCTGCTTCCTGTAACAGTCCTTCTGCACATTAGTCTTTAAACTCTGCTCTCTGCAACAGACCTTCTACACCCCAGTCTCCAACATCTGCTTTCTGCAACAGTCTTTCTGCATTACAGCCTGAAAACTCTGCTTTCTGCAAGGAACCTCCTGCACCCCAGTCTCCTATCTCAGGTGTGTGTTACAATCTTTCTGCACCTCAGTCTCCAAACTCTGCTCTCTGTAAGTTCCATCTGAACCCCAGTCTCTTACCTCTGCTCTCTGTAACAGCTCTCTGTAGCAGGCCTTATGCACCCCAGTCTCCAAAATCTGCCCTATGAAACAGTCCTTCTGCATGCCAGTCTGCAACCTCTGCTCTTTGTAATGGTCTTTCTGCATGCCAGCCTCACACCTCTGTTTTCTGTATCATAATTCTTCACCCCAGTCTCAAACGTCTGCTCTCTGTAACAGTCCTTTTGCATCTCAGTCTCCAACGTCTACTCTCTGCAACAGTCCTTCTGCATCCAAGTCTTCAACCTCTGCTCTCTGCAACAGTCCTTCTACACCCCAGTCTTCAACCTCTGCTCTGTGTAACAGTCCTTCTGCACCAAATTCTCCAACCTCTGCTCTCTGTTACAGTCTTTGTATACCGCAGTCTTTAACCTCTGCTCTCTGTAACGGTCCCTCTGCACCCCAATTTCTAACCTCTGCTTTCTGTAACAATTCTTCTGTACCTCAGTCACCAAACTCTGCTCTCTGTAACCATCCTTCTGAACCTCAGTCTCCAAACTCTGCTCTCTGTAACAGTACTTCTGCACCTCAGTCTTAAACCTCTGCTCCTTGCACGATCCTTCTGCACCCCAGTCTCCAACCTCTGCTCTCTGTAACTGTCGTCCTGCAACTCAGTCACCAAACTGTGCTCTCTGTAAGATCCTTATGCAACCCAGCCTCAAAACTCTGCTCTCCACAACAGTCCTTCTGCAACCCAGTCTCCAACCTCTGCTCTCTGTAGCAGGACTTTGCACCCAAGTCTCCAAACTCTGCTCTCTGAAACAGTTTTTCTGCATGCCAGTCTCCAACCTCTGCTCTCTGTAACGGTCCTTCTGCACCCCAGTCTGCAACCTCAGCTTTCTGTATCTTAATTATTAACCCGAGTCTCCAAAGTCTTCTCTGTGTAACATTCTTTCTGCATCTCGATCTCCAAACTCTGCTCTCTGCAACAGTTCTTCTGCATCCCAGTCTCCAACCTCTGCGTTCTGCAACATTCCTTCTGCACCCTAGTATCCAACCTGTTCTCTCTGTAACAGTCCTTTTGTACCCAAGTCTCCCACATCTGCTCTCTGTAACGATCCTTCTTCAGCCCAGTCTCTACCTCTGCTCTCTGCAACGATTCTTCTGCAACTAAGTCTCCAACTTCTGCTCTCTTCAAGGATCCTTCTGCACCTCACTCTCCAACCTATGCTCTCTGTAAAAGTTTTTCTGCACCTCAGTCTCCAACCTCTGCTCTCTGCAACCGTCCTTCTGCACCCCAGTTTCCAAACTCTGCTCTCTGTAATGATCCTTCTGCATCCCAGTCTCCAACATCTCCACTCCTTAACACTCCTTCTGCACCCCAGTCTCCAAACTCTGTTCTCTGTAAGGTCCTTCTGCACCCCAGTTTCCAAACTGTGCTCTCTGTAACATTTCTCCTCCAGCCAGTCACAATCCTCTGCTTTCTTCAACGGTCCTGCTGCAACCCAGTCTCCAAACTCTGTTCTCTGAAACAGTCCTTCTGCTCTCCAATTTCCAATCTCTACTCTCTGTAACAGTTCTTCTGTACTGCAGTCTCCAACTTCTGCACTCTGTAATGGTCTTTCTGCACCCTAGTCTCCAACCTCTGCTTTCTGTATTAGTCCTTCTGCACCACAGTCTCCTAACTCTGTTCTCTGTTACAGTCCTTCTGCACCTCAGTCTCCCTACTCTGCTTTCTCTAAGATCCTTCTGCAACCAAGTCTCCAAACTCTGCTCTCCATAAC